>NC_091332.1:25118812-25303812 GCF_038502225.1 Cherax quadricarinatus
GTGAGAGTTGGACCTGCCCATGGTGTGGGTGGGTGAGAGTTGGACCTGCCCATGGTGTGGGTGGGTGAGAGTTGGACCTGCCCATGGTGTAGGTGGGTGAGAGTTGGACCTGCCCATGGTGTGGGTGGGTGAGAGTTGGACCTGCCCATGGTGTGGGTGGGTGAGAGTTGGACCTGCCCATGGTGTGGGTGGGTGAGAGTTGGACCTGCCCAGCATAATTTCCCACTTCACAAACTAAGTTGATTAGAATTGTTGAGCGGAAAATAATCTCAATAGTATAAAAGTGGACAATGTCGTCTAGTTACTTATGAAGACAACATTGAATATAACATTGATTTTCATGTTAATATGAAGCAAATTATAATTGGAATGTCATACTCAGATTATTATTAATCCTAAGTTGAAAGATATTTTTATAATTGAAATTAACGTTTCAAACTGTGATAGTTTTGCCTATAACAAGCAAATATTTAATCCAAACTATATAAAAAAATTACTCTCTTTTTCACATTCACGATTAATCTTGTTAAAACAATCAAACTCAAACTACAGTTTAATAAGAGTTTAAACGTATATACACACCACGGCAGACTAGACTAACCATAATCACTGCATGGTTAATTTAGCCAATTTAATTTTAACTGGAAACGTAAAATAAAGCATATATAACCTAATTAAAATATGCAGGGAAGATAATATGAGTAATATTGATTCTATGCTGTTTCTCTGAGCCTAAGTGTTTATATAGGCCTACATAACCTTTACAGTGGTCATATAATAAATTATGTAGAATTGACCCTAATAATGATAAGAACAAAGGAGTTTAAGGTATCAGAGAAGCGCACTTCGTCTTCAGGTAGAAAAAATGGTTTACAAAACACGTGGGTTTATTATCAGTATTGTTGATCAGTGTGTGAGTGATGGTGGAGTCGCTGTCTTGCTCCTCATCTAGTTATCATACCAACGATAAGTCACACTACCATATCTGCAACACTTTACATCTAACTCACACTTTGAAATGGAAACTAGAAGACGTTTCGATACGGTTAAAGGAGGTCCAAAACGTCTCAGGTTTCCACTCCGAATTATGTGCTAGTTGTGAATTCCCAGTTATGTATTCGTTGAACTTCTTTTTAAAGCTACTTAGTAGTTTGTTAATACGTTATTTTTATTATGTAGGTGTGGCAGCGTACAACCAAGTTCTTGGAATACGATGCAGACCAGCATGAGTTAGAGATAGAGATGGGCTTTGAAGACCCATCTAATCCTCCAGTTCCAGGCTGTAATCTTTAGTAAGTGAATTATGTTACGGGTTCTTGTTGGCTTATTCTGGATTTAATTTACATAACTTACCAACACTAAATGCCTATATAACAATTATGTGATTATTGGAACCATTTTAGGGATTTACTGATATGATAATTTTTATAACACGATTGTAAATAATGTCATTACGATTTCTCGATTAGGTTTGGTTAGATAAGATTTGTCGAGCATTCATTCATAAGGGCTTAGAAAGGAGCCGAGTTAGAGGACACCACCGCTATGTTCCTGAGAGACTTGTCTTTAAAATCCTTCATTGTGGTCATGGTGGGGCCCATGCTAAACTTCCTATATTGTACAGAAATGCCCTAGTTAGGTGAAATTTATTACTGGCGGCATGGTACAGTGAATAGTGTAACGACTGCTAGTTTTAGGGTTGGTTTGCCATGAGTTCGATTCTTACCGTTCAGTGAGTTAGAAACTTATAACTGTAAAATTATCTTGGTTGCATACATGAAGGTTATCTTATTGTTCAAGCGGTTATAACTGATGGTGCAGTCTTTTAATTGAAGAGTTAGCAGTATAGTTCCAGTACAGTTATGGTGCTGTGAACAGTTTGCCGAGTACTTCTACAGTATAGCTTATAAATTAGCCTAATGAAAATTTCAAATGCTACATGATTTATTTTCCAGTGCAAGGAAGTAAGAAGTGTTAGGGATTTTTTGTATACAATGCAGTAGACATAGCATAGTGTACCTGAGTTAGGATGGAAATGTGTTTGCTTATAAAAATGGATGTATTTCGGTTGCTACGCTATCTGAAGAAGGTAACTCCGTGTTCATGACCCCAGTCCACTGTGCCTCGGTGCATATTATTGGAATAGTACGCAGTGCGGCACAAGTTGATAATGCAGTTAAATATTAGTGTTGGAGAACTGAAGCGAATCAGAAGAGGCATTCACAAGTCATCACATAGAAACTAATATCCAGATTTCTTCAGAGAATGATAGATTACGATATACACAGCCTGAATATAATTCATACCATTCAAAGAGACCACTATCCTTAAATACGCAAGAATATTAAATTTGAAGCCGCTCAGATGTTTCATGACCAAGTTATGAACATGGAAGAGTTGAAGCTAATCAGATGCGACACTTGGAAATTTTCGCATGTAAAGCAATATTTCAGTTATGCCAGTGTCTTCAAATAAAAGCAAATTGGGACCTACACAGGCCAAAATCAATCCAAATTTTTTCAAAGTAAGACTAAACCAACTACTGTGAAAATACAGTAAGTAATGTGTAAGCTTAGTATACATAACATACAATTTTTTACAAAGGTCTTGAAGGCACACATATTATAGGCACATAAAAGAACTTTAAGATGGTTTATCCTATATAACCAAATAAAGTCAGAAACTGTGATGTTTCTGATAAGAAAAGACGTTCTTCAGTTATTTCACAGAAACCAATTTGATTAATAAAATTGGCACATGATAACTTACACAAGCTAACATCAAGATTGTTTCCTTTGAGTAAAACACATCAACACTATAACGTTAAAGTTGACCAGAACATTCATTTTCTAGTTATTGGGCAGAATACTGCAAAATTTGTGCCTACACACAAAAATCTCGGATATTATTCTAACTCCACAAGACTTTTGAAGAGGCTATTAATGACTTGCCCATGCACTCTGCCCCAGGCCCTGACTCGTGGAACTCCATGTTCATCAAGAATTGCAAGAAGTCCCTATCGCGTGCCTTCAGCGTTTTATGGAGAGGGAGCATGGACACAGGGGTCATCCCACACACACTAAAAACAACAGACATAGCCACACTCCACAAAGGTGGCAGTAAAACAATTGCAAAGAACTACAGACCGATAGCACTAACATCCCATATCATAAAAATCTTGGAGAGGGTTCTAAGAAGCAAGATCGCCAACTCATCAGTTACACAACCCAGGGCAACACGGGTTTAGAACAGGTCGCTCCTGCCTGTCCCAGCTACTGGACCACTATGACAAGGTCCTGGATGCTGTAGAGGATAAACAAAATACAGATGTAGATGGATCTAAAACTCCCTGACAAATAGAACATAAAGAGTAATAGTAAACAGAGTAAAGTCCCAGGCAGCCATGGTAAAAAGCTCTGTTCCACAAGGCACAGGGTATACAACAAATTCTAACCATACAGTAGAGCGGAAAAGTAATGTGAAGGACCTGGGAGTGATAATGTCAGAGGATCTCGCCTTCAAAGACCACAATGTATCTACCTCATCCGCTAGGAAAATGATAGGATGGATAATGAGAACCTTCAAAACTAGGGATGTCAAGCCCATGACGATTTTCTTCAAATCGCTTGTGCTCTCTAGGCTGGAATACTGCTGTACACTAACGGCCCCCTTCAAGGCTGGCGACATTGCAGACCTGGAGAGTGTACAAAGAACTTTCACGGCGCACATAAGTACTATAAGGCACCTAAACTACTGGGAGCGGTTAAAGGTCCTTGATCTGTATTCCCTCGAACGCAGGCGAGAGAGAAACATGATAATATACACTTGGGAGGTCTTGGAGGGATTGGTACCGAACCTACACACGAAAATCACTCCCTATGAAAGCAAAAGACTCGGTAGGAGATGCAACATCCCCCCGATGAAAAGCAGGGGGCGCCACGTGTACACTGAGAGACAACACAGTAAGTGTCCGGGGCCCAAGACTGTTCAACTGCCTCCCAGCATACATAAGGGGGATTACCAATAGACCCCTGGCTGTCTTCAAGAAGGCACTGGACAGGCACCTAAAGTCAGTACCTGACCAACTGGGCTGTGGTTCGTACGTCAGCTTGTGTGCGGCCAACAGTAACAGCCTGGTTTATCAGACCCTGATCCACCATGAGGCCTGGTCTCAGACCGGGTGCGGGGGCGTTGACCCCCGAAACCCTCTCTAGGTAAACAGCATAAACTCATGAAATATTCCATCTGTTTCATTGGAGATTGATTCTGTTCACAATTGTTATATTTTAATCAGAGGAAAGCGCTAATCCTGTAGGGGTCATTAGGAGCTTGTGGAATGGAAGGCATTCAAATTCGATCCAAGGAAAAGATAAGCCCAGTTCCTTGGATCAAGAGCTCCTCACCAGCATCAAGGCAAAATAATGTAATATAAAATAATACTATACCATTTCTAGATTAAAAGTGACAAGATGGCATCTCAACATTGCATCAAATACACCAACCTTCAGAGGAGCCTCTCCAGTTATCACGCAAATAAAAATTTGATAATGACTTGCGTAACATTGCATTAAGGTCACCCAGGCATGCGGATAGTCCCATAAATCTTGCCCAAGCTACATTACACCAGTGTTGAAAATTTGAAGTCGATCGAATAATACGTTCTTGAGTAATAAACGAAAAATTGTGAGAAAGCAAACGAAAATGTTGCTGAGAATGTTCCGGAACATAAGAAAATGCCTTTATAATAAGATTTTTTTATGCTTTCTAGTTTTCTTATTTAAATTCTATTAAAAGTTCTCTACAATGCCGTAAGAAAGAGTATTTGATTTTGCTGCTTTTAAAAATCCACTTTGAAGAAAAATGCCAGTAAGATACCAAAATTGGTTTGAGTAAAATGTCAGATTTGCACCAACTTAAACTAAATAATATTCGTCAATAATATTTTGAAGCTAATCAGAAGAAGCATTATTTAGTTATTGAATCAAAATTAATATAACCATTTATTCAATAAAATTGGCAAATTGGGACTAATGTCACTCAACAACAGCGTGAGCTTTGTGCTCGTGAGGTCTGTATCTCAACGGGAGGAGAATGAAATCAGTTCCTTTGGCAAATTACGGCCACCAATGTGCTGGCGTCAAGAAGTGAGATGACCAGTGTACCTGCCGGGCACCTGATGTTTGTAGCATGGTGGTGCAGTTGACTAAGGTTAGGTTAGGTAAGGTTTGTCAGGAAACAAGGCAAGTGTTTCCTGACGCCGGTCTTGGTCATATGATGACCCGTCACTGGGGCTTTTGGTCATCTGACCGAGGCCTTTCGCTGGCTTACCGGTCCATCCCTTTAAAAGCTGAGGGTTGTTATTATAACCATTTTTGATTAGCTAATACGTCGGGAGGTTAGCAAGGTTCCCAGGAGGATGGCTCAATGTCCTGTGTTCGATTTTTGTCTTGTTGCAGTATTATTTGCGCTCGCTCGCGCGCACGCACGCGCACACACACACACACACACACACACACACACACACACACCCACACACACACACACACACACACACACGATGTATAATCCACCACAGAACTGCAGGAGGCGTAGAGCTGCAAGTGGAGAGAATAACAGGAGTAGAATGGGAAAAGCCTGACTATAAAAGAGGGGACTACATAGGGTTGAAGAACTTCATGCGGGAGGTCCAGTGGGACAGAGAACTGGCAGGAAAGCCAGTAAATGAAATGATGGAATATGTAGCAACAAAATGCAAGGAGGCAGTGGAAAGGTTCATTCCCAAGGGCAACAGTAACAACGGGAAGACCAGAACAAGCCCCTGGTTTACCCGACGGTGTAAGGAGGCAAAAACAAAGTGCAATAGAGAATGGAAAAAGTACAGAAGGCAGAGAACACACGAAAATAGGGAGATCAGTCGCAGAGCCAGGAATGAGTACGCACAGGTAAGGAGGGAGGCCCAGCGACAGTATGAAAATGACATAGCATCGAGAATCAAGACTGACCCGAAACTGTTGTATAGCCACATCAGGAGGAAGACAACAGTCAAAGACCAGGTGATCAGATTAAGGACAGAAGGTGGAGAACTCACAAGAAATGATCAGGAGGTATGTGAGGAGCTGAACAGGAGATTTAAGGAAGTTTTTACAGTAGAGACAGGAAGGGCTGTGGGAAGACAGCACAGAAGGGAACATCAAGAGGGAATATACCAACAAGTGTTGGATGACATACGAACAACTGAGGAGGAGGTGAAGAAGCTCTTAAGTGACCTTGACACCTCAAAGGCGATGGGACCGGACAACATCTCCCCATGGGTCCTTAGAGAAGGAGCAGAGATGCTGTGTGTGCCTCTAACCACAATCTTCAACACATCCCTTGAAACTGGGCAACTACCTGAGAAATGGAAGACAGCTAATGTAGTCCTCATATTTAAGAAAGGAAACAGAAACGAGGCACTAAACTACAGACCTGTGTCTCTGACATGTATTGTGTGCAAAGTCATGGAGAAGATTATCAGGAGGAGAGTGGTCGAACACCTGGAAAGGAACAAGATTATAAATGAAAACCAGCATGGGTTCATGGAAGGCAAATCTTGTATCACAAACCTCCTGGAGTTTTATGACAAGGTAACAGAAGTAAGACACGAGAGAGAGGGTTGGGTAGATTGCGTTTTCCTAGACTGCAGGAAGGCCTTTGACACAGTTCCCCACAAGAGATTAGTGCAGAAGCTGGAGGATCAGGCACACATAAAAGGAAGGGCACTGCAATGGATAAGGGAATACCTGACAGGGAGGCAGCAACGAGTCATGGTACGTGAAGAGGTATCACAGTGGGCGCCTGTTACGAGCGGGGTCCCACAGGGGTCAGTTCTAGGACCAGTGCTATTTTTGATATATGTGAACGACATGATGGAAGGAATAGACTCTGAAGTGTCCCTGTTCGCAGATGACGTGAAGTTGATGAGAAGAATTAAATCGGACGAGGATGAGGCAGGACTGCAAAGAGACCTGGAGAGGCTGGACATGTGGTCCAGTAACTGGCTCCTCGAATTCAATCCAGCCAAATGCAAAGTCATGAAGATTGGGGAGGGGACACAAACACACACACACACACACACACACACACACACACGCACACACGCACACACGCACACACCCACACACACACACGCACACACACACGCACACACACACACACACACACACGCACGCACACACACACACGCACACACACACACACACGCACACACGCACACACACACGCACACACGCACACACACACACGCACACACACACACGCACACACTTACGCACACGCACACACACACACAGGTATACATATTTTTATGAATTGGAATATTGTGACCACCCTCCAATATTTTTGTTGCGTTCATTGAGGTAGAGGAGGCTGGGCTTATGAAATACGGGGATAACTTTCTCGGATCGAGCAGTACCAGAAATGCATCTAGTTTTTATTACATTAAATTGAATAGTATTCTGTTTATGATAATTGAAAGAAAATTAAGGTTCAATATTAGATAAATTATTAAGAATCTATGCTTGAGAATTTCGATGTTATTGAGAACATTAGAGAGAATTTGTCACTACTTATAAATTTTCACAGATTATATAAGAGTTAAATATTGTTAGGTAAACGGACACATGTGTAAGTAATGTGACATTTTATTGTGGCAACGTTTCGCTCTTCAGCTTTATCAAGTCAAATATTATTTTCTCATTACAATTAGCTACATGCAGTGGCGGACGCGACGGTTTGTGGAGCACTTCGTGGTGCGCTTACTGACGGCGCTGCTCATCCTCATTGATATGATCCTCCTCTTCGTGGATCTCTTCAACCACCCCACCAACAATGACCCCATCGAGTACTGCTCACTTGCCTTCTCTACCTATTTTATGATTGAAGTTACCTTAAGGATGTTCGGATTGGGGTAGGTTTATTTCATTTTAGTATTTTTAATAATGTATGTTCGTTCTTGAAAAATTATTGGTTAGTTTTTTTTAGCCTGTTACCTACAAAAACAAAGATAAAGGAGGTGCAACTATCCTGTGTTAAGAATGTAAAACAGAAACTTGTTATGTGTTGTGACTGCCCAAATTTCTGGTCTTTGTCTTGTGAACATGTAAGATAGCAGGTAAATATTCCTTTGCGTTTCTTGATATGAAAAGAATAGGACTGCGTTTTGGCGGGGTATTGAATCTAGGTCTCAGACCAGACACTTGATGCTTTAGTCTAGACCGACACACTAACTACTGTGGCTTATAACTTTAGCCATCAAGTAAACTCACTAGACTTGTTTTCTCCTACCACCAGCCATATTCTAGGCCAGGTAGGCTATGTGGCTGATCCTCCATTTTTGTATGCCGGCATAGTTTGTTGCTTTAAAATCATATATATATATATATATATATATATATATATATATATATATATATATATATATATATATATATATATATATATATATATATAATCAAAGTCTAGCGCAAGCTGGACTCCAAGGCATTGGTCCAGTGTGGTGAGATTGATATAGCACTGCGTACCTTGTTTCAAGGTCCGTAGGTTCGAGTCTTCTTCAGCCAGAGATCAGTGTTTGTTTATTTATATATATATATATATATATATATATATATATATATATATATATATATATATATATATATATATATATATATATATTTATTTATTTATTATTATTATTAACACATCGACCGATTCCCACCAAGGCAGGGTGGCCCGAAAAAGAAAAATTTTCATCATCATTTATCACTGTCTTGCCAGAAGGGTGCTTTACAATACAGTTATGAAACTGCAGCATTAACACCCCTCCTTCAGAGTGCAGACACTGTACTGCCCATCTCCAGGCCAACCGGTTTCCCTGAATCCCTTCATAAATGTTACTTTGTTCACACTCCAACAGCATGTCAAGTATTAAAAACCATTTGTCTCCATTCACTCCTATCAAATACGCTCACGCATGCTTGCTGGAAGTCCAAGCCCCTCGCACACAAAACCTCCTTTACCCCCCCTCCCTCCAACCCTTCCTAGGTCGACCCCTACCCTGCCTTCCCCCCACTACAGATTTATACACACTCGAAGTCATTCTGTTTTGTTCCATTATTTCTACATGTCCAAACCACCTCAACAACCCTTCCTCAGCCCTCTGGATAATAGTTTTGGTAATCCCACACCTCCTAATTTCCAAACTATGAATTCTCTGCATTATATTCACACCACACAATGCCCTCAGACATGACATCTCCACTGCCTCCAGCCTTCTCCTCATTGCAACATTCATCACCCATGCTTCACACCCATACAAAAGAGTTGGTACAACTATACACTCATACATTCCCCTCTTTGGTTCCATGGACAAAGTTCTTTGTCTCCAGACTCCTAAGTGCACCACTCACCCTTTTCCCTTCATCCTTCATAGACCCATCTGCTAACACTTCCACTTTTAAATATCTGAATACATTCATCTCCTCCATACTTTCTCCCTCCAATCTGATATCCAATCTTTCGTCACCTAATCTTTTTGTTATCCTCATCACCTTACTCTTTCCTATATTCACTTTAAATTTTCTTCTTTTACATACCCTACCAAATTCATCCACTAACCTCTGCAGCTTCTCTTCAGAATCTCCGAAAATCACAGTGTCATCAGCAAAGAGCAACTGTGACAACTCCCACTTTGTGGGAATTGTCACAGTTGTCACTGCATATATATATATATATATATATATATATATATATATATATATATATATATATATATATATATATATATATATATGCAAATATACAGGGTCTAAAGCCAGCAACAAACAAAATACCTTTCATCCATGGACTGCTTACTGAGTTAAACGCAGTGTTCGCAGTTTTCACAGAAACCCACATAAAGGATCACTTTAACAATGAATTATGGATCCCGGGTTATAACCTACACAGATGCGACAGAGTGAACAGGCAAAAGGGGGAAGGGGGGGGGGAGGTTGACCTGTACGTCACAGAGTCGCTGATATGCTCGGAACTACTAAACACCTCAGATGATGATGATGATGTTTTGCCAGTTTGAGAACCAGAACCAGGTCATTGTGGTTGTATATAAGCCTCCGGATGCAACTTCCCAACAATTCCAGGAACAGCTTCTGACAATAGAGAACTGTCTGGAAAATCTTCCAACTCCTTCCCCAAACATGTTGCTCCTGGGGATTTCAACCTAAGGCACCTAAATTGGAGGAATGTAACAAATAATGCTGTAGCAGAGATAACCCCAGGAGGCAGCTCAGATGAAAACTCGCACATACACGAGCTTTTAAATCTCTGCACCAAATTCACCTTAAACCAGCAAATAAAAGAACCAACAAGATTACAGAATACACTGACAATGATCTGATACGAAATATTACTCAGATCACAACATAGAGGTTCATACATGTATGCGCTGGGCCCCAGACTAACAAAATGTGATCAGTCATGAGGGAGTCATATGTAGGCCTACCAGCTTTCTCTAACTAGATTTGAGGGCGCTAGAATTTAGGCGTACTAGTACGTCCGAAACCCTGAAAAGGTTAAGTGAAACAAAACTGAAGGGGGTGGGAGAGTTTCAGTGGAGAGAAGTAAATGGGATTAGGTCAGGGGTTTCAAGTAGAGTTAGAGCTAAAGAAGGAGTAGCAATAATGTTGAAGGATAAGCTATGGCAGGAAAAGATGGACTATAAATTTATTAATTCAAGAATTATGTAGAGTAAAATAAAGGTTGGATGTGAAAAGTGGGTTATGGTAAGCATATATGCACCTGGAGAAGAGAGAAGTGTAGAGGAAAGAGGTTTTGGGAAATGTTGAGCGAGTGTGTGGAGAGTTTTGAACCAAGTGTGAATACTTGTGGTTGGGAATTTCAGTGCTGAAGTGGGTAAAAATGTTGTGGAGGGAGTAGTAGGTAAATCTGGGGTGCCAGGGGTAAATGAAAATGGGGAGCCTTTAATTGAGCAATGTGTAGAAAGAGGTTTGCTAATAAGTAATACATATTTTTTGAAAAAAAAGAGGATTAATATGCAAGGTATGATGTAGCACATAAGTAGTTTGTTAGATTATATATTGGCGGATAAAAGGTTGATGGGTAGGCTTCAGGATGAACATGTTTACAGAGGGGCAACTGATATATCGGATCATTATTTAGTTGTAGCTACAGTTAGATTAAGAGGTAGATGGGACAAAAGGAAAATGGCAACAGCAAGTAAGAGAGAGGTGAAAGTGTATAAACTAAGGGAGGAAGAAGTTCGGGTGAGATATAAACAACTATTGACAGAAAGGTGGGCTAGTGCAAGTATGAGTAGTGGGGGCGGGTGGTTGAAGTGGGTTGGAATAGTTTTAAAAATGCAGTATTAGAATGTGG
The DNA here is from genome assembly GCF_038502225.1 of Cherax quadricarinatus. Taxonomy (NCBI): domain Eukaryota; kingdom Metazoa; phylum Arthropoda; class Malacostraca; order Decapoda; family Parastacidae; genus Cherax; species Cherax quadricarinatus. The sequence continues at coordinate 25,130,225 of NC_091332.1, forward strand.
GGCAGAAGTCTGTGGCTATAGGAGGGAGGGTGCAGGAGGAAAGAGGAGTGATTGGTGGAATGATGAAGTAAAGGGTGTGATAAAAGAGAAAAAGTTAGCTTATGAGAGGTTTTTACAAAACAGAAGTGTTATAAGAAGAGCAGAGTATATGGAGAGCAAAAGAAAGGTGAAGAGAGTGGTGAGAGAGTGCAAAGCAGAGCAGATGATAGAGTGGGAGAGGCACTGTCAAGAAATTTTGATGAAAATAAGAAAAATTTTGGAGTGAGATAAACAAGTTAAGAAAGCCTAAGGAATGAATGGACTTGTCAGTTAAAAACAGAGTAGGGGAGTTAGTAGAAGGGAAGATGGAGGTATTGGGTAGATGGCGGGAATATTTTGAGAAACTTTTAAATGTCGACGAAGAAAGGGAGGCGGTAATTTCATGCACTGGCCAGGGTGGTATACCATCGTTTAGGAGTGAAGAAGAGCTGGATGTGAGTGTGGGGGAGGTGCGTGAGGCATTACGTAGAATGAAAGGGGGTAAAGCAGATGAAACTGACAGGATCATGACAAATATTAAAAGCAGGGGGGGGGGATATAGTGGTGGAGTGGTTGGTATTTTTGCTTAATAAATGTATGAAAGAGGGGAAAGTACCTAGGGATTGGCAGAGAGCATGTATAATTCCATCATATAAAGGGAAGGGGACAAAAGAGATTGTAAAAATTATAGAGAAATAAGTTTACTGACTATACCAGGAAAAGTGTATGGTAGGGTTATTATTGAAAGAATTAGAGGCAAGACAGAGGATTGTGGATGAGCAAGGAGGTTTTAGAGTGGGTAGGGGATGTGTAGATCAAGTGTTTACATTGAAGCATATATGGGAACAGTATTTAGATAAAGGGAGGGAAGTTTTCATTGAATTTATGGATTTAGAAAAGGCATATGATAGAGTGGATAGAGGAGCAATGTGGCAGATGTTGCAAGTATATGGAATAGGTAGTAAATTACTAAATGCGGTAAAGAGTTTTTATGAGGATAGTGAGGCTCAGGTTAGTGTGTGTAGAAGAGAGGGAGACTACTTCTCGGTAAAAGTAGGTCTTAGACAGGGATATGTAGTGTCACCATGGTTGTTTAATATAGATGGGGTTGTAAAAGAAGTAAATGCTAGGGTGTTCGGGAGAGGGGTGGGATTAAATGATGGAGAATCAAATACAAAATGGGAATTGACACAGTTATTTTTTGCTGATGATACTGTGCTTATGGGAGATTCTAAAGAAAAGTTGCAAAGGTTAGTGGACGAGTTTGGGAGAGTGTGTAAAGGTAGAAAGTTGAAAGTGAACATAGAAAAGAGTAAGGTGATGAGGGTATCAAATGATTTAGATAAAGAAAAAATGGATATCAAATTGAAGAGGAGGAGTATGGAAGAAGTGAATGTTTTCAGATATTTGGGAGTTGACGTGTCAGTGGATGGATTTATGAAGGATGAGGTTAACCATAGAATTGATGAAGGAAAAAAGGTGAATGGTGCATTGAGGTATATGTGGAGACAAAAAAACATTATCTGTGAGGCAAAGAAGGGAATGTATGAAAGTATAGTAGTACCAACACTCTTATATAGGTGTGAAGCTTGGGTTGTAAATGCTGCAGCGAGGAGGCGGTTGGAGGCAGTGGAGATGTCCTGTCTGAGGGCAATGTGTGGTGTAAATATTATGTAGAAAATTCGGAGTGTGGAAATTAGGAGAAGGTGTGGAGTTAATAAAAGTATTAGTCAGAGAGCTGAAGAGGGGTTTGTAGATGAATGGTTCAGAGAACCGACATGTTGATAAATTAGACATATGTGCAACTCTTGGGTATCTTTATTGAGGAAACGTTTCGCCACACAGTGGCTTCATTAGTCCATACGTAGGAGAAACTTGAAGAAGAGGGGTTGTTGAGGTGGTTTGGTCATTTAGAGAGAATGGATCAAAGTAGAATGACATGGAGAGTGTATAAATCTGTAGGGGAAGGAAGGCAGGGTAGGGGTCGTCCTCGAAAAGGTTGAAGGGAGGTTTTGTGGGCGAGGGGCTTGGACTTCCAGCAGGCGTGTGTGAGCGTGTTCAATAGGAGTGAATGAAGACGAATGGTATTTTGGACCTGACGAGCTGTTGGAGTGTGAGCAAGGTAATATGTAGTGAAGGGATTCAGGGAAACCCGTTATTTTTATATAGCCGGACTTGAGTACTGGAAATGGGAAGTACAGTGCCTGCACTTTAAAGGAGGAGTTTAGGATATTAGCAGTTTGGAGGGATATGTTGTATATCTTTGTACATGTTTCTAAACTGTTATGTTCTGAGCACCTCTCCAAAACAGTGATTATGTATGAGTGAGGTGAAAGTGTTGAATGATGAAAATATTTTCTTTTTGGGGATTTTCTTTTTGGGTCACCCTGCCTCGGTGGGAGACGGCCCAACTTGTTGATATATATATATATATATATATATATATATATATATATATATATATATATATATATATATATATATATATATATATATATATATATATATATATATCAGGGTAACTAGGGATCCCAGGGCAGCTAGTTTTCTGTTCCAGCGGCTCAGTGCTGCTGTTCAAAGGGGTAATGCCTGCGAATTCCTTGCATTGTTCAAATCTCTAGTAAGGCTGATGCATGCAGGGGATGAGATGAAAAGCTGTAAGCCTTCTCCCTGAAAGCTGGCTGCCTTGGATCAAACGTGTAGCTCATGCTACACGCCAAGGTATTGGTCCAGTGTGGGTAGATTGGTAAAGCACTGCGTACCTTGTCCTAAGGTTCGTAGGTTCGAGTCTCCTTCAGCCAGAGATCAGTGTTTGTGTATATTTCGCATGCTCTCGCGAATTCCTTGCATTGTTCAAATCTCTAGTAAGGCTGATGCATGCAGGGGATGAGATGAAAAGCTGTAAGCCTTCTCCCTGAAAGCTGGCTGCCTTGGATCAAACGTGTAGCTCATGCTACACGCCAAGGTCCAGTGTGGGTAGATTGGTAAAGCACTGCGTACCTTGTCCTAAGGTTCGTAGGTTCGAGTCTCCTTCAGCCAGAGATCAGTGTTTGTGTATATTTCGCATGCTCTCGCGAATTCCTTGCATTGTTCAAATATCTAGTAAGGCTGATGCATGCAGGGGATGAGATGAAAAGCTGTAAGCCTTCTCCCTGAAAGCTGGCTGCCTTGGATCAAACGTGTAGCTCATGCTACACGCCAAGGTATTGGTCCAGTGTGGGTAGATTGGTAAAGCACTGCGTACCTTGTCCTAAGGTTCGTAGGTTCGAGTCTCCTTCAGCCAGAGATCAGTGTTTGTGTATATTTCGCATGCTCTCGCGAATTCCTTGCATTGTTCAAATCTCTAGTAAGGCTGATGCATGCAGGGGATGAGATGAAAAGCTGTAAGCCTTCTCCCTGAAAGCTGGCTGCCTTGGATCAAACGTGTAGCTCATGCTACACGCCAAGGTCCAGTGTGGGTAGATTGGTAAAGCACTGCGTACCTTGTCCTAAGGTTCGTAGGTTCGAGTCTCCTTCAGCCAGAGATCAGTGTTTGTGTATATTTCGCATGCTCTCGCGAATTCCTTGCATTGTTCAAATCTCTAGTAAGGCTGATGCATGCAGGGGATGAGATGAAAAGCTATAAGCCTTCTCCCTGAAAGCTGGCTGCCTTGGATCAAACGTGTAGCTCATGCTACACGCCAATGTATTGGTCCAGTGTGGGTAGATTGGTAAAGCACTGCGTACCTTGTCCTAAGGTTCGTAGGTTCGAGTCTCCTTCAGCCAGAGATCAGTGTTTGTGTATATTTCGCATGCTCTCGCGAATTCCTTGTATTGTTCAAATCTCTAGTAAGGCTGATGCATGCAGGGGATGAGATGAAAAGCTGTAAGCCTTCTCCCTGAAAGCTGGCTGCCTTGGATCAAACGTGTAGCTCATGCTACACGCCAAGGTATTGGTCCAGTGTGGGTAGATTGGTAAAGCACTGCGTACCTTGTCCTAAGGTTCGTAGGTTCGAGTCTCCTTCAGCCAGAGATCAGTGTTTGTGTATATTTCGCATGCTCTCGCGAATTCCTTGCATTGTTCAAATCTCTAGTAAGGCTGATGCATGCAGGGGATGAGATGAAAAGCTGTAAGCCTTCTCCCTGAAAGCTGGCTGCCTTGGATCAAACGTGTAGCTCATGCTACACGCCAAGGTATTGGTCCAGTGTGGGTAGATTGGTAAAGCACTGCGTACCTTGTCCTAAGGTTCGTAGGTTCGAGTCTCCTTCAGCCAGAGATCAGTGTTTGTGTATATTTCGCATGCTCTCGCGAATTCCTTGCATTGTTCAAATCTCTAGTAAGGCTGATGCATGCAGGGGATGAGATGAAAAGCTGTAAGCCTTCTCCCTGAAAGCTGGCTGCCTTGGATCAAACGTGTAGCTCATGCTACACTCCAAGGTATTGGTCCAGTGTGGGTAGATTGGTAAAGCACTGCATACCTTGTCCTAAGGTTCGTAGGTTCGAGTCTCCTTCAGCCAGAGATCAGTGTTTATATATATATATATATATATATATATATATATATATATATATATATATATATATATATATATATATATATATATATATATATACCTGGAGAGGGTTCCGGGGGTCAACGCCCCCGTGGCCCGGTCTGTGACCAGGCCTCATGGTGGATCAGGGCATGATCAACCAGATTGTTACTGTTGGCCGCACGCAAAGTGACGTACGAACCACAGCCCAGAGAGAAGAGAAGATGTGAATTAGAAAGAGAGAGACGTTACCTATACAGGCAAAGGCAAGGAATCACAGAACTGTTGAAAGGGACCAGCATATCTGGAATACGAAGGGAGGCACTGGTCAGACAAATAGCAAACATTGAACTTAAGCGTAAGGAATCATACAGGAGACAAGAAACTCAGGAACTTAAAGTCGTCAATGAAATTAAAAAAAAAAAAATTCTATTCTTATGCCAAATCTAAGGCAAAAATGACATCAAGTATTGGATCCCTGCGTAGACATGATGGGACATACACAGATGACAGCAAAGAAATGAGTGAGATACTAAAGTCCCAAACGATTCAGTGTTTAGCGAGCCATTAACCGGACTTAGAATCTAAAATCTAAATGATTTTTTTATGACAGACTTGAAATTTAGTAAATCCAAAAATCTCCGATATTACCCTAACACAAGAGTTCCATAAAACAATAAATGACATACCCATTAACTTGGCCCAAGACCCAGACTCGTGGAACTCTGTGTTCATTAAGAACTGCAAGAAGGGCCCAAGACCCAGACTCGTGGAACTCTGTGTTCATTAAGAACTGCAAGAAGCCCCTTTCACATGCCTTCAGCATTCTATGGAGAGGGAGCATGGACACAGGATCCTTCCCATAGTCACTAAAAAAGACATAGCCCTGCTCCACAAAGATGGCAGTAATGCAATTGCAAAGAATTACAGGCCGAAAGCACTAACATCCCATATAAAAATCTCTGAAAGGGCTCTAGGAAGCAAGATCGTCACGCACCTAGATACCCATCAATTACACAACCCAGGGCAACATGGGTTTAAAGCAGGTCGCTCCTGCCTGTCCCAACTACTAAACCACTATGACAAGGTCTTACATAAATAACAAAAAAAAAGGCACAATACCGTGACTGGAACGATATACAAATAACCCGCACATAGAAGAGAGGAGCTTACGACGACTTTTCGGCCCGAGTTTGTAAATGGTCCAAGTCGGACCGAAACGTCGTCGTAAGCTCCTCTCTTCTATGTGCGGGTTATTTGTGTAAAGGTCTTACATGCACTAGAGGACAAACAAAATGCAGATGAAGTATACACAGGTTTTGCGAAAGCCGTCGATAAGTGTGACCATAGTGTAACAGCGCTCAAAATGCGTGATAAAGGAATAACAGGAAAAGTTGGTACATGGATCTATAACTTCTTAACAAATAGAGCACGAAGAGTAGCAGTAAACAAAGTAAAGTCAGCGGCGGCTACAGTGAAAAACTCGGTTCCACAAGGCACTGTACTTGCTCCCATCCTGTTCCTTTTCCTCGTATCTGTCAGAGATGTAAGCCACAGCACCGTGTCTTCCTTTGCAGATGATACCCGAATTTGCATGATGGTGTCATCCATCGAAGATGCTGCAAGACTCCAAGCGGACGCGAAGAACAACATGAAGTTCAATGAAAAGAAATTTCAGTTACTTCGATGTGGAAAACTCGAGAAAATTAAAACCTTATCAGAGTATAAAACAAATTCCAACCACACAGTAGAGCGAAAAAACTAATATGAAAGGCCTGGGAGTGATAATGTTAGAGGATCTCACTTTCAAGAATCACAACAATGTTTCTATCACATCTGCTTAAAAAATGATAGGATAGATATTGAGAACCTTCAAGACTAGGGATGAGAACCCATGATGGTTCTTTTCAAATTGCTTGTTCTCTCTAGGCTGGAATATTGCTGTACGCTGATGACCCCTTTCAAGGCAGCGGAAATTGCAGATCTAGAGAATGTACAGAGAACTTTCACGGTACACATAAATACGATAAAGCACCTAAATTCCTGGGAACGTTTGAAGTCCCTTGATTTGTATTTCCTGGAATGCAGGCGAGAAAGATACATGATAATTTACACTTGGAAAATCCTAGAGGGACTAGTCCCAAATTTGCACACGAGAATCACTCCCAACAAAAGCAAAAGACTGGGCAGGAGATGCAGCATCCCTTCAATGAAAAGCAGAGGCGCCAAGAGTACGATAAGAGATAATACAATAAGTGCCAGGGGCCCAAGACTGTTCAACTGCCTCCCAGCATTCATTAGGAGGGTTATCATTAGACCCCTGGCTCTCTTCAAGAAGGCACTGAGCAGGCACCTTAAGTCAGTACCTGACTAGCTGGGCTGCGGTTCATACGTCGGTCTGCGTGCGACCAGCAGTAACAGCCTGGTTGATCAGGCCCTGATCCACTACGAGACCTGGTCACAGACCAGGCTGAGGGGGGCATTGGTCCCCGAAACCCTCTTCAAATATACTCCAGGCCTTCAGCTGGCTTACCGGTCCACCATTGAAAAAATTATTCTTTTGTTCATCATATGGCAGTACTATAACTTTTGTACATAATAGAGCCAAAGCGGAAACATTCTCTGACTTGTGAAGAAAATCGACGATTCATTCAGTGTGCAGCCCTTGTCCTCCCTTTTGTCTGTTTTGTTAATAGTTCTGGAATTCATGTGCTCTCTTCTATGTATTTTTTTCTGGGCTTCATGTGTTTATATTTGTTCTGTTAGTTTGGGATTCATATGCTCCGTCGTATCTTTTGTTAATAGTTCAATAGTTCATGTGCTCCCTTGTATCTGTTTTGTTAGTTCTTGGTCTCATGTACTCCCATATATCTGTTTTGTTAATAGTTCTGGGGATCAGGTGCTCCCTTCTGTCTGTAATGTTAATAGTTCTGGGACTCAGGTGCTCCCTTCTGTCTGTAATGTTAATAGTTCTGGGACTCAGGTGCTCCCTTCTGTCTGTAATGTTAATAGTCCCAGGGTTCATCGCCATTGCGGCTGAGTCTCGGACTGAGTCTTCTAAATTAGAAAGGGAATACAGTAATTACAAGACTAAGAACTATTAAAATACAGTAAAATATATATACCGAATGAACTGTAAGTAGAAATTTGCGATTTTTAATTGTGATCTTATATGTTCATGAGGCAGAAAGAAAATGATCCTGCTTAACACTGACATAACACGAGGGTAGCACCTCCCTGGATGGAGAACAAAAAGGCACAGTACCCTGACTGGAACAGTACACAAATAACCTGCACTTATGAGAATGAAGCTTATGACGACGTTTGTGCAGCATAACTTGCGTCTGATTTAATGTAAACAATTATTTAGACCCTTTTTAAACAAATCATTTCCACAATTATGACAGTTTTTAGCAAACAGTTGTAGCTTCCAAGTGTTTGATTGCTAAGACTCGGTTGACTTGGACCATTAACTGAGGTCTCCTTCCTTCAGTCTTAGCAATCAAACACTTGGAAGCTACAACTGTTTGCTAAAAACTGTCATAATTGTGGAAATGATTTGTTTAAAAAGGGTCTAAATAATTGTTTACATTAAATTAGACGCAAGTTATGCTACACATAAACACCGTTGTCTCATTATTTTAATTGAGGGTCATACAGCACCTGGGGTATATGAAGTAATCAGTTTTGCCTGAAAGAAAAGGAGGGTAACTCCAATTCCTTGTATCAAGAACTCTTCACCGGCATGAAGGAACTTTCCTTGAAATGGACATCATGTTCAGTGAAATTATTTATATCCGTATTTGCTACCACACCATCATGTATCTTTCCTAAATACTTTTAGCATTGCTTTGTAAGAGTTAAGATGCTCTCCAAAACTTACACTGGTACTGTGCATCAGCTGTCCTTTGGTAGAAATTGATATTTAGATGAATGTGTATTTGCAAGAAACATTAAGTTTTTTTGTTCTCCCTCTTATTTATCATTAAATAATTCTAGTGGTCGTGTATATTTAATTCATATTACTTAGAGATAATGGACTGTGATGTTTGTTATATTTTAAAATATATAATGTTCTCCGTTACAGGCCCCGAGTGTTCTTCAGAGCATGGCACAATGCCTTAGATTGTTTCCTGGTGGTATTTACGTTTATTCTCTCTGTGGTCACCGTGTGTGTGGAGAACATGTCTTCCAACCCTGCTAGGTGAGACACTGTATTATTGTGTGAGTGTATGAAAATGGTTTTGAAAATCGACAATGAGACACGTGCAACATTTGGGAATCTTGAGGAAACGATTAGCCAGTCAGTGGCTTCTTCAATCCAATACAGAGAATAAAAGTGGAAGATGAGAAGGAGTTTCACGTAATCAGTCCCTCAACCTGAGTCGATGTGTTCAGTTCAGTAACAGCCTGGTTGATCTGGCACTGATCCACCACGAGGCCTCTGTATTATACTGTAGAAGCCACTCACTGGCGAATCGTTTCCTCAGTAAATATTCCCAACTGTTGCACAAGTGTGAATGTATGCTAAGCAGTATTTTGTTCATGTGTCAGAATGTAGCTGGTGATTTACCACAAAGCAATACGTAGACTTGGGTTTGCACTGCACCAGGTGTTTGTGTGTTTCATCAAGTACATTGAAATAAGTTCAAACATAAACAGAGCGAAAACTACTATGATTTAGTAGATATTACAGAAAATACATACAGCTCGAATTAACGTCATATTTAGATTTATTGCTTAGAATTGCAGTGTGTTGATTTAACTCTGGGAATATATCTTCTCGTACAGTTCTGGTTATTACTAGCATTTCTGGCAGACTACTAAAATTAGTACTGATGAACTGCCTAATGCTAATACAAGCATTTGAATAAAGTTTCAATTTAAGTTTTGTATGGCTATTCACCATGCATAAATTCTGTACATAATAAAGTGTATTAGATTTCAGTGATGAGGTAGCAATTGCATAAGCTGGCGGTAGTTTAGTTAGTTTATTATGTTTATTATGCACCCCAGACCCATCCTGTGGGCGGTAGTCAAAAGATTACAGAGGTACATAATGGGTCCAGGAACTGGACTCCATATTTTGATAGCTGAACAAATTACAAAGGTAATGAACTCCAGGTAGATACGGTCACAATCATGACAAGTTACAAAAGTATTTACGGATTACAGAGGTACATAATGGGTCCAGGGACTGGGCCCCAAGGTTTTGATAGCTCAAGTTACAAAGGTAATGAATCATGTAAGTAAATTACTTAGGTTTATACATGGATACAGTCATGAACAAATTATAGAGTAATGAACAATTCACACGTCCACACCCGGTCACAATTGGCGGTATGCAATACAATTGACATAGGATTTTTTTTTTTTCAGTTTTTGAATATATTGTAAGATAGAGATTCTTTTCATCTTTCTGGTAGGTTATTTCAGGTTTCTGATCCTTTGAGTTGCCTCGAGTTTTTACTCAGGCTGAGTCGTACACCTGTATGTGTATCAGTTGTATTACATACCAACGTGTATGTCAGTAAGACGCAATATTCAGTTTATGGCACTTCTTTGAGAACATGTCTCGTCCACCACAGACTTGATCAAGTCTGGGGGACGACCTTCGTTCATTCCTTCATTATGACTCTTGTTTATTTTCTTCTTGATTCATACTAAAACGCTTCATGCAATGTTTCATACTACAACGTTTCATACTAACATCTCGCATATTGTGTCATATTAACATCGTATATCGGGAATATCAACGAAGTACAATATTTATTAGTAGTACATATTATGCCTGTGTAGGCATAATAATAATAATAATAATAATAATAATAATAATAATATATCTACAAGTACATATACAAGGTATACAGTCCTAGCTGACATCAATGACATGCTACCTTACCTTTACCTTACCATTGAAGAGTTTCGAGAGTTTCTCTACTCTCTGAGCCCGACCATGGGCCAGGCTCATCTGGTGCTTGCCTGGTCAACCAGGCTGTTGGTGCTGGAGGCCGACTGCTTCACATATCCATCACAGCCTGGTTGATCTGGCACCTGGAGTTTACCTGGAGAGGGTTTTGGGGGTCAATGCCCCTGTGGCCCGGTCTGAAACCAGGCCTCATGGTGGATCAGGGTTTGATCAACCAGGCTGTTACTGCTGGCTGCACGCAAGCTGACGTACGAACCACAGCCCGGTTGGTCAGGTACTGACTTTAGGTGCCTGTCCAGTGCCTTCTTGAAGATACTTGCCCAGTTTCCTCTAGAAGGCTTCTACACTCAGGCTTCTTCACTCAGATTACAACATAATAGAGGTACAGACATGTGTGCACAGGGCTCTGGACCAGCAAAATGTGAGCAGTCATGAAGGTCTCTTCATGAAATTCAATTTCAATAACAAAAACATACAATGGGACCAAGTAAACCATATCCTAAATGAAACAAGCTGGGAAGATATCCTAAACAACACGGACCCGAACATCTGCCTTGAAAAAATGAATTCTGTGGTTCTTGAGATCTGCTCAAGACACACTCAATTAAGAAAAAGACAGAGAAGGTGCAAACTAGAAAGAGAGAGACTTTCCCTATAGAGACAAAGGCGAAGAGTCACAGAGCTGCTGAGTGGGGTCAATATATCTGAAATAAGAAGGGAAGCACTAGTCAATGAAATTGCAAATATCAAACTTAAGCTGAAAGAATCTTATATGAGACAAGAATCACAGGAAGAACTAAAAGCCATAAAGGAAATTTAAAAAAAAATAATACTTTTTCTCTTATGCCAAATCTTGGGAAACAACAACATCCACTATTGGGCCGCTGCTTAGGCAGGATGGGACATACACAGACGACAGCCAAGAAATGAGTGAGATACTAAAGTCCCAATATGACTCAGTGTTCAGCGATCCACTGCCCAAATGAATTCTTTATGAGTGAAACCCAAAATTCTGTCATCCCAAAACTCTCGCATATTATCATAACTCCACAAGATTTTGAAGAGGCAGTTAATGACATGCCCATGCACTCTGCCCCAGGCCCAGACTCGTGGAACTCCGTGTTCATCAAGAACTGTAAGAAGTCCCTATCATGTGCCTTCAGCGTTTTATGGAGAGGGAGCATGGACACAGGGGTCATCCCACACTCACTAAAAACAACAGACATAGCCCCACTCCACAAAGGTGGCAGTAAAGCAATTACAAAGAACTACAGACCGATAGCACTAACATCCCATATCATAAAAATTTTTGAGAGGGTTCTAAGAAGCAAGATAGCCAACCACCTAGATACCCATCAGTTACACAACCCAGGACAACGTGGGTTTAGAGCAGGCCACTCCTGCCTGTCCCAGCTACTGGACCACTATGACTAGGTCCTGGATGCTGAAGAGGATAAACATGATACAGATGTATACACAGACTTTGCAAAAGCTTTCGACAAATGTGACCATGGTGTAATAGCACACAAAATGCGTGATAAAGGAATAACAGGAAAAGTTGGTAGATGGATCTAGAACTTCCTGATAAATAAAACACAAAGCGTAATAGTAAACAGAGTAAAGTCCCAGGCAGCCATGGTAAAAAGCTCTGTTCCACAAGGCACTACTCGCTCCCATTCTATTCCTCATCTTCATTTCTGACATAGAGATGTAAGCCATAACTCCATGTCTTCCTTTGCGGATGACACCCAGATCACAATGGCAGTGACCTTCATCGAAGACACTGCGAGACTCCAAACAGACATCAACCAAATCTTCGAATGGGCCACTCAAAACAATATGAAGTTCAACAAGGAGAAATTTCAACTACTCAGATATGGAAAACTTGAAGAAATTAAAAATGTCTCAGGGTATACGACAAATTCTAACCATACAGTAGAGTGGAAAAGTAATGTGAAGGACCTGGGAGTGATAATGTCAGAGGATCTCGCCTTCTTAGACCACAACAATGTATCTACCTCATCCACTAGGAAAATGATAGGATGGATAATGAGAACCTTCAAAACTAGGGATGCCAAGCCCATGATGATTCCCTTCAAATCGCTTGTGCTCTCTAGGCTGGAATACTGCTGTACACTAATGATCCCCTTCAAGGCTGGCGATATTGCAGACCTGGAGAGTGTACAAAGAACTTTCACGGCACACATAAGTGCGATAAGGCACCTAAACTACTGGGAACGGATGAAGGTCCTTGATCTGTATTCCCTCGAACGCAGGCGAGAGAGATACATGATAATATACACTTGGAAGGTCCTGGAGTGATTGGTACCAAACCTGCACACGAAAATCACTCCATATGAAAGCAAAAGACTCAGCAGGAGATGCAACATTCCCCCAATGAAAAGCAGGGGCGCCACGAGTACACTGAGAGACAACACAATAAGTGTCCGGGGCCCAAGACTGCTCAATTGCCTCCCAGCATACATAAAGGGGATTACCAATAGACCCCTGGCTGTCTTCAAGAAGGCACTGACAGGCACCTAAAGTCAGTACCTGACCAACCGGGCTGTGGTTTGTATGTCAGCTTGCATGCAGCCAGCAGTAACAGCCTGGTTGATCAGACCCTGATCCACCATGAGGCCTGGTCTCAGACCGGGCCGCGGGGGCGTTGACCCCCAAAACCCTTTCCAGGTAAACTCCAGGTAACTTGTTCCAGCCGTGTTTTTGATATCTTCTGGTAAGATGTTGAATAGTCTGGGACCCCGGATGTTGATACAGTGTTCCCTTATTGTCCCCGCTGAACCCTGCTCCTCTCTGGGTGTATTTTGCACTTCCTTCCATATATCTCACTCCAGTATGTTGTTATGGCAGTGTGCAGATTTGGGACCAGTCCCTCGAGTAGTTTCCAGGTATATATTATCATGTATCTCTCACTCTTCTGCTTCAGTGAGTACATGTTCAAGACTTAAAGACGTTCTCAGTGATTTAGATGCTTTACTGGCTCAGTGTGAGCCGTAAACGATATCTGTATTTCTTCCAGCTCTTATATTTCTCCTGCTTTGAATGGAGCCGTCAGCACTGAGCAGTATTCTAAGTGAAGGAGCACTAGCGATTTGAAGAGTGTCACCATCGACATTGTTTCCCTTATTTTGAAAGTTCTCAATACCCACCCCGTCATCTTCCTGGCTGTCGTGATTTTTGTCTTGTTATGGTCTTTAAAAGAAAGGTCAGCTGACATAATTATTCCCAGGTCTTTTACGTGTTCCTTTCGTTCTATTTGGTGACCCTCTTGAGTTTTGTATATAGTGTTCCTTTTAAGTTCTTCATTCTTTCCATACCTAAGTAGCTGGAACTTTTCGCCACTGAACGTCATGTTGTTCTCCACTGCCCAGTGGAAAACCCTGCTTATGTCTTCCTGTAATTTTTCAGTGTGCTCTCCCATAGTGACTTTTATGCTTATTTTAGTGTCATCTGCAAATGATGATACAAAAGTGTGCCGGGTATTTTTATCTGTCTGCTATGAGGATGAGAAACAGCAGAGGTGCCAGGACAGTGCTTTTGACCTCGCTGATGCTGGATCTTGCCCTGTTCACTACTACTTTTTGTGTTCTGTGTGTTAGGAACCCGAAAATCCATCTGCCTACCTTCCCCGTAATGCCCATGGCCATCATTTTGTGCTCTATCACTCGATGATCACATTTGTCAAGTGCCTTTGCAAAATCTGTGTAAATCACATCTGCGTTTTGATCGTATTCCAATGCCTCCGTAATTCTGTCTATATAGAAAGCCCCTTGTCATGCAGAGCACTTTGGGCAAATTAAGTCATTTTTGTCCCAAGATGCGACCCACGCCAGCCACTAACACCCAGGTACCAATTTTACTGATGGGTGAACAGTGACACCAGGTGTCTTAGGGAAACACGTCGTAATGTTTCCACCCATACCGGGGATTGACCCGCGGACATCACTGTGTGAACTGAGGTCACTAGCAGTTGAGGTACGGAACATATTATGCCTGTGTGGTCTCTTGCAGCTCTCTAGACATCGTCTTGGCCCAGGGTTTTGCGATGAGTGTTTTGTACATGTAATATGCACAGTAGTAAGTCTAGATTCTTCGTACATTTAGAAGTATCATGTATGAATAGTGGCGAGTGTGCTGTCTGGTTTGTAGTTTTTTAGATGATTTGATAGAGTAGTATTGTATTTAGAAAGAACGATCATTGTTTTAGAAACTTGCCTAGATATATGTTGGCTGTGTTTGTTAAATTTAAGTTTACTGTCAAAGTGAATACCCAAGAAATTATCACTCATGTTGTATTTCAAGTGCTTTAAAGTGTTTTGATTTTTTAAGATAAAGTTATATTCACTGGAGAGTATGAAATACTGAGTGAGTTTGGAGCATGATACCTGAGACTTTACCTATATTAGTACCTGTCAGTTACTATCTGTTGTGGTCTTGGAATAGACAGAAAGCCCGATGTAAGTTGCATTCTTCTTTCATTCTGCCTAATGAGTTTCTCTAGGTGAATAATGAAGTGTTGTTTTGGAAGGTAAACTCCAGAATATGTTTATCACTGTTTGGGAGAAGAATATCCTTGTTGTCTGTCCTGCTCAGTTTATTTTTGTATATGTCTCCTTCTATCTCTTGAAGTTGCTGGAGTTCCACTGTAGCACATGGACATGTGCTCCTTCTCACACCCAAGACTAGTGCACTCTCTGATTTATTTGTGTATTTACATATCTGTATCTTGCTATGCCTTGAAGGCATATCAAGACCATGAGCATTTTTATGTAGAGATTTGTTACTTAAGTTGTTATAACAGTTAGTATTAATTTTTAGAATCGGAAAATTTACTAAACTCATAATTTTTAAATAGTTCCCCATCAACTATATATATATACCTTCATTAAAACTCAGCAGTTGAAGTTTGCCCTAAATGCTCCGCACTATACCTGGAGAGAGCTTCGTGGGTCAACGCCCCCGCGGCCCGGTCTGTGACCAGGCCTCATGGTAGATCAGGGCCTGATCAACCAGGCTGTTACAGCTGGCCACACGTAATCCAACATACGAACCACAGCCCGGCTGGTCAGGTACTGACTTTAGGTGCTTGTCCAGTGCCTGCTTGAAGACAGCCAGGGGTCTATTGGTAATCCCCCTTATGTATGCTAGGAGGCGGTTGAACAGTCTTGGGCCCCTGACACTTATTGTGTTGTTTCTTATCGTGCTAGTGGCACTACTGCTTTTCATTGGGGGATGTTGCAGCATCTGCTGGTTCTTTTGCTTTCGTAGGGAGTGATTTTCGTGTGCAAGTTTGGTATTAGTCCCTCTAGGATTTTCCAGGTATATAATCATGTATCTCTCCCTCCTGCATTCTAGGGAGTACAGGTTTAGGAACTTGAAGCATTCCCGGTAATTGAGGTGGTTTATCACAGTTATGCGGGCCGTGAAGGTTCTCTGTACATTTTCTAGGTCAGCAATTTCACCAGCCTTGAAAGGTGCTGTTAGTGTGCAGCAATATTCCAGCCTAGATAGAACAAGTGACCTGAAGAGTGTCATCATGGGCTTGGCCTCCCTAGTTTTGAAGATTCTCATTATCCATCCTGTCATTTTTCTAGCAGATGTGATTGATACAATGTTATGGTCTTTGAAGGTGAGATCCTCTGACATGATCACTCTCAGGTCTTTGACGTTAGCTTTTCGCTCTATTGTGTGGCTAGAATTTGTTTTATGTTCCGATGAGGTTTTAATTTCCTCACATTTTCCACATCGGAGTAATTGAAATTTCTCATCATTGAACTTCATATTGTTTTCTGCAGCCCATTTAAAGATTTGGTTGATGTCCACCTAGAGTCTTGCAGTGTCTTCAGTGGAGGACACTGTCATACAAATTCGGGTGTCATCTGCAAAGGAAGACACGGCGCTGTGGCTTATATCCCTATGTCCGACATGAGGATGAGGAACAAGATGGGGGAGAGTACTGTGCCTTGTGGAACAGAGCTTTTTACCATAGCTGCCTCAGACTTTATTGACTACTACTCTTTGTGTTCTATTTGTTAAGAAATTATAGATCCATCTACCGACTTTTCCTGTTATTCCTTTATCACACATTTTGTGCACTGTTACGCCATGGTCACACTTGTCGAAGGCTTTTGCAAAATCTGTATATATTACATCTGCTTTCTTTTTGTCTTCTAGGACCTTGTCGTAGTGATCCAGTAGTTGGGACAGACAGGAGCGACCTGCTTTAAACCCATGCTGCCCTGGGTTGTGTAACTGATGGGTATCTAGATGGGTGGTAATCATGTTTCTTAAAACCCTTTCAAAGATTTTTATGATATGGGACATTAGCGCTATTGGTCTGTAGTTCTTTGCTATTGTTTTACTGTCCTCCTTGTGGAGTGGGGCTATATCTGTTGTTTTGAGTAACTGTGGGATGACCCCAGTGTCCAAGCTTCCTCTCCACAGGATGTTAAAAGCACCTGATAGGGGCTTCTTGCAATTCTTGATGAGCACGGAGTGCCATGAGTCTGAGCCTGGGGCAGAGTGCATGGGCATGTCATTTATTGCCTTTTCAAAGTCATTTGGCGTCAGGATAATATCAGATAAGTGTGTGTCTACCAAATTCTGTCTCTCATAAAAAAATAATTTGGGTCTTCGACTGTCAGTCTAGTGGCTCGCTAAAAACCGAGTCATATTGGAACTTGAGTAGCTCACTCGTTTCCTTGCTATCATCTGTGTAGGACCCATCCCGTTTAAATAGGAGCCCAATACTGGATGTTGTTCTAGACTTTGATTTGGCATAAGAAAAGAAATCCTTTGGGTTTCTTTCAATTTCATTTATGGCTTTTAGTTCTTCTCGCGTTTCTTGACTCCTGCAAGATTCATTTACCTTTAGTTCCATGTTTGCTATTTCTTTGGCCAATGTCTCCCTACGTATTGCAGATATATTAGCCTCTTTTAACCGCTCTGTTACTCTTTGCCTTCGTCTATATAGGGAGCACCTTTCTCTTTCTAGTTTTACATCTCCTCCTTTTCCTTAAGGGAATATGCCTTGAGAATACCTCAAGTGCCACAGAGTTCATTTGTTCTAGACATAGGGTAGAATCTATGTTGCTGAGTCTATCTTCCCAATTTATATCATTTAGGACTTGGATTACTTGGTCCCACCTTATGTTTTTGCTGTTGAAGTTGAATTTGGTGAAGGCTCCCTCGTGACTGATCATATTTGTCTTGTCTGGGGCTCCCCGCATTCATGTCTGGATGGACCTCTATTATGTTGTGATCTGAGTATATTGTTTTTGATATGATGACATTTTGTATGAGATCATCATTGTTAGTGAAAATGAGGTCCAGCATATTCTCCAGTCTTATAGGCTCTATTATTTGCTGGTTTAAGGTGAATTTGGTGCAGAGATTTAAAAGCTCGTGTGTGTGCAAATTTTCATCTGAGCTGCCTCCTGGTATTTATTATCTCTGCTACCACATTATTTGCTATTTTCCTCCATTTTAGGTGCCTTTTCAAAAAATGTACCATTTATGTAATTATTTATTATTATTATTATTATTATTATTATATGTAGATAGAAATACTTTTCTAGGTAGTAGGTTGGTATACAGCAACTACCCAGGGAAGGAGAACCGTCCTGCCAAGTGAGTGTAAAACGGAAACCTGTAATTGTTTTACACGATGTTAGGATTGCTTGTGTCTTTTTTCTGTTTCATAAACATGCAAGAATTCAGGTATGTCTTGCTACTTCTGTTTTCACTTAGGACACACTACACATGCATAGACAAGCATATACTATATACACACACGCCCCTCTGGGTTTTCTTCTATTTATTTACTAGTTCTTGTTCCTGTTTATATTCTTCATGGGGAAGTAGAACAGAATTCTTCCTCTGTGAGCCATGCATGTCATAAGAGGTGACAAAAATGCCGGGAGCAAGGGGCTAGTAACCTCTTTCCTGTACGCATTACTAAATTTAAAAGGAGAAACTTTCGTTTTTCCTTTTGGGCCACCCTGCCTCGGTGGGATAGGGCCGGTTTGTTGAAAGAAGAAGAAGAAGAAACTTTGGGATACTTTGCTCCTATCTGGCATACAGTATACACATATAAAAATAATCATAAATGAATTTGACTACCGGATGGTTATTTTCTTACAGTTTGATAGTGGCTCTGCGACTAATTCGTTTGGTGAGAATAACACGCATCCTGTGGGAGAGACAGCACCTTCAGACTGGTGCTCGACAGTTTGTGTCCCAGAACAAGAGACGCTACCAGCAACATGGCTTTGACCTGGACTTGACTTACGTCACACACAGAGTCATTGCAATGTCTTTCCCATCCACAGGACAGATGTCCATGTATAGAAATGATATTAAGGTTAGAATCTTACTGTATTGTTTTTTTGCATTATTTGTGATTTATCGTGGTATTATTTGTTCGGTAATAAATTTATTCATGGGTCAACATCAGTTATGGCATTATTCAAATGTTCAAATTAGGTTTCTAAAATCATCAATTATACGATCTTACGTGTTTTTTCACGGTCTTTCTTGCATGCTAGAACTTTAAAATGTGCCAATGAACTTATAAGATATATCCCTCCAGCGCTCGGAACTAATCTAGCAGAAAGTAATATCTACTGAGTCAAAAAAGGAGAATCACTGTGCAATAACAAAGCAGAGACATACTCTTAGAGGGGGACTTTAGGCCTAGAGTGTCAGTGCAAAATCATATTAGAGCTTTTGTCAGAGGAAAGACAGTCTCCCTGATAATAGTGTGTTACATATAGTGCATTAGTGTATACCACAGTGGTACCGTATTACAGTATATAGATAAATGATGAGGCAAGTTCATGTTGTAAACAGTTGTCAGCAGTCGCCAGAACCCTCCCACTCAGGTCGGCTAGTGTACTTGACGTACAAATTAGTGATACCAGGGAGTAAAACATTCCTGTTGAAATGTGAAGAGGTGCAAAATCTCGAGGAAATACGAAAAATGTACAGTTTTGTAGAAATATGAGAAACAGTGTATAGTTGTTAGTACTTATTGTGAAGGAATGACGTATACAGTTTGCGGTAACACACTAAACCTGTAGTTAGCAGAGGTCGCAATATACACAACGAAAATCAAATATTCCTCTAGTAATCTTCATCTCCAGAAGCCACCGGTTCCCAAACACGCAAGTTATACTTTCTGTATCAAACTGAATACATATTACTCTGTTTAATATTTTTCCAGTACTCCTTTTCATGAGCTAGTCCAAAATCACCCAGTGATCCACTAATCCAATTTCAAACGGATTCATTGATAACAAGGTATCCACTGACTGGATTCATTAGTTGACGGGGCTTTACGTGTCGTCGTCAAACACCCAGACAGTAACTACAACAAATAGATACAATACAGATAGACAGATCTACTGCTAAGGTGATTATTAGTGAAAAATATACAGTGATCCATTAACCGGATTCGTCCAGATTCGGGCGGATTCAAACGGTTTCATTGGAAATAAAGCCAGATCGGAATTGAAAAAAAAATTAAATACCTCGGGGAATTATAGACTAGCTAGCTAGGAGAGTTGTCAAGTGTTGTAAGATGACCACCACCATGAAGATATGTGTAGTCTTTAGTTAGTTTAATATGTTTATTATGCACCCCATACCCATCCTGTGGGCGGTAGTCAAAATATTACAGAGGTACATAATTGGTCCAGGGACTGGACTCCAAAGTTTTGATAGCTGAGCAAGTTACAGAGGTAATGAACTCACAATTTACAAAGGTAATGAACTCACAATTTACAAAGGTAATGAACTCACAATTTACAAAGGTAATGAACTCACAATTTACAAAGGTAATGAACTCCAGGTAAGTCTGATCACAATCATGACAAGTTACAAAGGTATTTACAGATTACAGAGGTACGTAATGGGTCCAGGGACTGGGCCCCCAAAGTTTTGATAGCTGAACTAGGTACAAAGGTAATGAGCTCACAAGTTACAAAGGTAATGAATTCTGTAGAATGGTTACTTACGTTTATACTTTGGCTACAATCATGAACAAATTATAGAGTAATGAGCAATTCACACTTCCACACCCGGTCACAACTGTAATGAGTTATTGGTGAAAATATTGATTGTTGAGTCACACACACCACACACACACACACACACACACACACACACACACACACACACACACACACACACACACACACACACACACACACACACACACACACACACACACACACACACTTTAGTTTAATATCTTTATGCACCCCATACCCATCCTGTGGGCGGTAGTCAAAAGATAACAAAGGTACATAATGGGTCCAGTGACTGGACCCCAAAGTTATGATAGCTGAACTAGTTACAAAGGTAATGAACTCCAGGTAGATCTGGTCACTAATCATGGCAAGTTACAGAGGGGTAAGGGTAAGGGACGAAAACAGGCCTGGATTGCTTGCAGTCTTTGTGGTCAATGGCCCATGGTATAGGCAAGGATTTTAAACCAGTGACCACACTTCACAAACTCAGAGAGATTTTTTGGGTCTGCCCAATCGAGATACACCTGTACGTGAAAATTATATCTATATTAAAAGACTAGAACACCAATAAAAGATCCTTCTTGACAGACATGTCAGCATGATATGACAGCTGGGAAAATAAGATGGGTGGCAGGGACAGGGCTGTCTTGGACAGACAGTGCTGAGGGTGCTAGTGCTCTCCTGGAGGACAGTGCTGAGGGTGCTAGTGCTCTCCTGGAGGACAGTGCTGAGGGTGCTAGTGCTCTCCTGGAGGACAGTGCTGAGGGTGCTAGTGCTCTCCTGGAGGACAATGCTGAGGGTGCTAGTGCTCTCCTGGAGGACAGTGCTGAGGGTGCTAGTGCTCTCCTGGAGGACAGTGCTGAGGGTGCTATTGTAGTCCTGGAGGACAGTGCTGAGGGTGCTAGTGCTCTCCTGGAGAACAGTGCTGAGGGTGCTAGTGCTCTCCTGGAGGACAGTGCTGAGGGTGCTATTGTAGTCCTGGAGGATAGTGCTGAGGGTGCTAGTGCCCTCCTGGAGGACAGTGCTGAGGGTGCTAGTGCCCTCCTGGAGGACAGTGCTGAAGGTGCTAGTGCTCCCCTGTTGGACAGTGCTGAGGGTGTTAGTGTAGTCCTGGAGGACAGTGCTGAGGGTGCTAGTGCTTTCCTGGAGGACAGTGCTGAGGGTGCTAGTGCTCTCCTGGAGGACAGTGCTGAGGGTGCTAGTGCTCTCCTGCAGGACAGTGCTGAGGGTGCTAGTGTAGTCCTGGAGGACAGTGCTGAGGGTGCTAGTGCTTTCCTGGAGGACAGTGCTGAGGGTGCTAGTGTAGTCCTGGAGGACAGTGCTGAGGGTGCTAGTGCTCTCCTGGAGGACAGTGCTGAGGGTGCTAGTGCTCTCCTGGAGGACAGTGCTGAGTGTGCTAGTGCTCTCCTGGAGGACAGTACTGAGGGTGCTAGTGCTCTCCTGCAGGACAGTGCTGAGGGTGCTAGTGTTCTCCTAGAGGACAGTGCTGAGGGTGCTAGTGTAGTTCTGGAGGACAGTGCTGAGGGTGCTAGTGCTGTCCTGGAGAACAGTGCTGAGGGTGCTAGTGCTCTCTTGGAGGACAGTGCTGAGGGTGCTAGTGTAGTCCTGGAGGACAGTGCTGAGGGTGCTAGTGTAGTTCTGGAGGACAGTGCTGAGGGTGCTAGTGCTGTCCTGGAGAACAGTGCTGAGGGTGCTAGTGCTCTCTTGGAGGACAGTGCTGAGGGTGCTAGTGTAGTCCTGGAG
Organism: Cherax quadricarinatus; assembly: GCF_038502225.1. Taxonomy (NCBI): domain Eukaryota; kingdom Metazoa; phylum Arthropoda; class Malacostraca; order Decapoda; family Parastacidae; genus Cherax; species Cherax quadricarinatus. The sequence continues at coordinate 25,152,479 of NC_091332.1, forward strand.
GACAGTGCTGAGGGTGCTACCTGGAGAGAGTTTACCTGGAGAGAGTTTCGGGGGTCAACGCCCCCGCGGCCCGGTCTGTGACCAGGCCTCCTGGTGGATCAGCGCCTGATCAACCAGGCTGTTGCTGCTGGCTGCACGCAAACCAACGTACGAGCCACAGCCCGGCTGATCAGGAACTGCCTTTAGGTGCTTGTCCAGTGCCAGCTTGAAGACTGCCAGGGGTCTGTTGGTAATCCCCCTTATGTGTGCTGGGAGGCAGTTGAACAGTCTCGGTCCCCTGACACTTATTGTATGGTCTCTTAACGTGCTAGTGACACCCCTGCTTTTCATTGGGGGGATGGTGCATCGTCTGCCAAGTCTTTTGCTTTCGTAGTGAGTGATTTTCGTGTGCAAGTTCGGTACTAGTCCCTCTAGGATTTTCCAGGTGTATATAATCATGTATCTCTCCCTCCTGCGTTCCAGGGAATACAGGTTTAGAAACCTCAAGCGCTCCCAGTAATTGAGGTGTTTTATCTCCGTTATGCGCGCCGTGAAAGTTCTCTGTACATTTTCTAGGTCGGCAATTTCACCTGCCTTGAAAGGTGCTGTTAGAGTGCAGCAATATTCCAGCCTAGATAGAACAAGTGACCTGAAGAGTGTCATCATGGGCTTGGCCTCCCTAGTTTTGAAGGTTCTCATTATCCATCCTGTCATTTTTCTAGCAGATGCGATTGATACAATGTTATGGTCCTTGAAGGTGAGATCCTCCGACATAATCACTCCCAGGTCTTTGACGTTGGTGTTTCGCTCTATTTTGTGGCCAGAATTTGTTTTGTACTCTGATGAAGATTTAATTTCCTCATGTTTACCATATCTGAGTAATTGAAATTTCTCATCGTTGAACTTCATATTGTTTTCTGCAGCCCACTGAAAGATTTGGTTGATGTCCGCCTGGAGCCTTGCAGTGTCTGCAATGGAAGACACTGTCATGCAGATTCGGGTGTCATCTGCAAAGGAAGTCACGGTGCTGTGGCTGACATCCTTGTCTATGTCGGATATGAGGATGAGGAACAAGATGGGAGCTAGTACTGTGCCTTGTGGAACAGAGCTTTTCACCGTAGCTGCCTCGGACTTTACTCTGTTGACGACTACTCTCTGTGTTCTGTTAGTGAGGAAATTATAGATCCATCGACCAACTTTTCCTGTTATTCCTTTAGCGCGCATTTTGTGCGCTATTACGCCATGGTCACACTTGTCGAAGGCTTTTGCAAAGTCTGTATATATTACATCTGCATTCTTTTTGTCTTCTAGTGCATTTAGGACCTTGTCGTAGTGATCCAGTAGTTGAGACAGACAGGAGCGACCTGTTCTAAACCCATGTTGCCCTGGGTTGTGTAACTGATGGGTTTCTAGATGGGTGGTGATCTTGCTTCTTAGGACCCTTTCAAAGATTTTTATGATATGGGATGTTAGTGCTATTGGTCTGTAGTTCTTTGCTGTTGCTTTACTGCCCCCTTTGTGGAGTGGGGCTATGTCTGTTGTTTTTAGTAACTGAGGGACGACCCCCGTGTCCATGCTCCCTCTCCATAGGATGGAAAAGGCTCGTGATAGGGGCTTCTTGCAGTTCTTGATGAACACAGAGTTCCATGAGTCTGGCCCTGGGGCAGAGTGCATGGGCATGTCATTTATCGCCTGTTCGAAGTCATTTGGCGTCAGGATAACATCGGATAGGCTTGTGTTAATCAAATTTTGTGGCTCTCTCATAAAAAATTCATTTTGATCTTCGACTCTCAGTCTGGTTAGCGGGTCCTGGAGGACAGTGCTGAGGGTGCTAGTGTAGTCCTGGAGGACAGTGCTGAGGGTGCTAGTGTAGTCCTGGAGGACAGTGCTGAGGGTGCTAGTGTAGTCCTGGAGGACAGTGCTGAGGGTGCTAGTGTAGTCCTGGAGGACAGTGCTGAGGGTGCTAGTGTAGTCCTGGAGGACAGTGCTGAGGGTGCTAGTGTAGTCCTGGAGGACAGTGCTGAGGGTGCTAGTGTAGTCCTGGAGGACAGTGCTGAGGGTGCTAGTGTAGTCCTGGAGGACAGTGCTGAGGGTGCTAGTGTAGTCCTGGAGGACAGTGCTGAGGACAGTGCTAGTGCTAGTCCTGGAGGACAGTGCTGAGGAACAGTGCTGAGGGTTCTAGTGCTGTCCTGGAGGACAGTGCTGAGGGTGCTAGTGTAGTCCTGGAGGACAGTGCTGAGGGTTCTAGTGTTGTCCTGGAGGACAGTGCTGAGGGTGCTAGTGTAGTCCTGGAGGACAGTGCTGAGGGTGCTAGTGTGTCCTGGAGGACAGTGTCCTGGAGGACAGTGCTGAGGGTGCTAGTGTAGTCCTGGAGGACAGTGCTGAGGGTGGTCCTGGAGGACAGTGCTGAGGGTGCTAGTGTCTGGAGGACAGTCTGAGGGTGCTGGAGGACAGTGCTGAGGGTGCTAGTGCTGTCCTGGAGGACAGTGCTGAGGGTGCTAGTGCTTTCCTGGAGGACAATGCTGAGGGTTCTAGTGTAGTCCTGGAGGACAGTGCTGAGGGTGCTAGTGCTAGTCCTGGAGGACAGTGCTAGTGCTCTCCTGAGGTGCTGAGGGTGCTAGTGCTAGTGTTTTCCTAGAGGACAGTGCTGAGGGTGCTAGTGTTGTCCTGGAGGACAGTGCTGAGGGTGCTAGTGTAGTCCTGGAGGACAGTGCTGAGGGTGCTAGTGTAGTCCTGGAGGACAGTGCTGAGGGTGCTAGTGTAGTCCTGGAGGACAGTGCTGAGGGTGCTAGTGCTTTCCTGGAGGACAGTGCTGAGGGTGCTAGTGTAGTCCTGGAGGACAGTGCTGAGGGTGCTAGTGTAGTCCTGGAGGACAGTGCTGAGGGTGCTAGTGTAGTCCTGGAGGACAGTGCTGAGGGTGCTAGTGTAGTCCTGGAGGACAGTGCTGAGGGTGCTAGTGTAGTCCTGGAGGACAGTGCTGAGGGTGCTAGTGTCCTGGAGGACAGTCCTGGAGGACAGTGCTGAGGGTGCTAGTGTAGTCCTTAAGGACAGTGCTGAGGGTGCTAGTGTAGTCCTGGAGGACAGTGCTGACTAGTGTGTCCTGGAGGACAGTGCTGAGTGCTAGTGCTCTCCTGGAGGACAGTGCTGAGGGTGCTAGTGTAGTCCTGGAGGACAGTGCTGAGGGTGCTAGTGTAGTCCTGGAGGACAGTGCTGAGGGTGCTAGTGCTGTCCTGGAGGACAGTGCTGAGGGTGCTAGTGTAGTCCTGGAGGACAGTGCTGATTGTGCTAGTGTAGTCCTTGAGGACAGTGCTGAGGGTGCTAGTGTAGTCCTTTAGGACAGTGCTAAGGGTTCTAGTGTAGTCCTGGAGGACAGTGCTGAGGGTGCTAGTGTCCTGGAGGACAGTCCTGGAGGACAGTGCTGAGGGTGCTAGTGTAGTCCTGGAGGACAGTGCTGAGGGTGCTAGTGTAGTCCTGGAGGACAGTGCTGAGGGTGCTAGTGTAGTCCTGGAGGACAGTGCTGAGAGTGCTAGTGTAGTCCTGGAGGACAGTGCTGAGGGTGCTAGTGTAGTCCTGGAGGACAGTGCTGAGGGTGCTAGTATAGTCCTGGAGGACAGTGCTGAGGGTGCTAGTGTAGTCCTGGAGGACAGTGCTGAGCTAGTGTAGTCCTGGAGGACAGTGCTGAGGGTGCTAGTGCTGGAGGACAGTCCTGGAGGACAGTGGTGAGGGTGCTAGTGTAGTCCTGGAGGACAGTGCTCCTGAGGGTGCTAGTGTAGTCCTGGAGGACAGTGTCCTGCTGATGGTGCTAGTGCTGTCCTGGAGAACAGTGCTGAGGGTGCTAGTGTAGTCCTGGAGGACAGTGCTGAGGGTGCTAGTGTAGTCCTGGAGGACACTGCTCCTGAGTGTGCTAGTGCTCTCCTGGAGGACAGTGCTGAGGGTGCTAGTGTAGTCCTGGAGGACAGTGCTGAGGGTGCTAGTGTAGTCCTGGAGGACAGTGCTGAGGGTGCTAGTGTAGTCCTGGAGGACAGTGCTGAGGGTGCTAGTGTAGTCCTGGAGGACAGTGCTGAGGGTGCTAGTGCTGTCCTGGAGGACAGTGCTGAGGGTGCTAGTGTAGTCCTGGAGGACAGTGCTGAGGGTGCTAGTGTAGTCCTGGAGGACAGTGCTGAGGGTGCTAGTGTAGTCCTGGAAGACAGTGCAGTGCTGAGGGTGCTAGTGTAGTCCAGGAGGACAGTGCTGAGGGTGCTAGTGTAGTCCTGGAGAACAGTCCTGAGGGTGCTAGTGCTCTCCTGGAGGACAGTGCTGAGGGTGCTAGTGTAGTCCTGGAGGACAGTGCTGAGGGTGCTAGTGCTGTCCTGGAGGACAGTGCTGAGGGTGCTAGTGTAGTCCTGGAGGACAGTGCTGAGGGTGCTAGTGCTGTGAGTGTAGTCCTGGAGAACAGTGCTGAGGGTGCTAGTGTCCTGGAGGACAGTGCTGAGGGTGGGTGCTAGTAGTCCTGGAGGACAGTGCTGAGTGCTGAGTGCTAGTGCTGTCCTGGAGGACAGTGCTGAGGGTGCTAGTGTAGTCCTGGAGAACAGTGCTCCTGTGGGCTGGATGACAGTGCTGAGGGTGCTAGTGTAGTCATGGAGGACAGTGCTGAGGACGCTAGTGCTCTCCTGGAGGACAGTGCTGAGGGTGCTAGTGCTTTCCTGGAGGACAATGCTGAGGGTTCTAGTGCTCTCTTGGAGGACAGTGTTGAGGGTGCTAGTGTAGTCCTGGAGGACAGTGCTGAGGGTGCTAGTGTAGTCCTGGAGGACAGTGCTGAGGGTGCTAGTGTAGTCCTGGAGGACAGTGCTGAGAGTGCTAGTGTAGTCCTGGAGGACAGTGCTGAGGGTGCTAGTGTAGTCCTGGAGGACAGTGCTGAGAGTGCTAGTGTAGTCCTGGAGGACAGTGCTGAGGGTGCTAGTGTAGTCCTGGAGGACAGTTCAGAGGGTGACAGTGCTGTCCTGGAGGACAGTGCTGAGGGTGCTAGTGTAGTCCTGGAGGACAGTGCTGAGGGTGCTAGTATAGTCCTGGAGGACAGTGCTGAGGGTGCTAGTGCTCTCCTGGAGGACGGTGCTGAGGGTGCTAGTGTAGTCATGGAGGACAGTGCTGAGGGGGCTAGTGTAGTCCTGGAGGACAGTGCTGAGGGTGCTAGTGCTCTCCTGGAAGACAGTGCTGAGGGTGCTAGTGCTCTCCTGGAAGACAGTGCTGAGGGTGCTAGTGCTGTCCTGGAAGACAGTGCTGAGGGTGCTAGTGTAGTCCTGGAGGACAGTTCTGAGGGTGCTAATGTAGTCCTGGAGGACAGTGCTGAGGGTGCTAGTGCTGTCCTGGAGGACAGTGTTGAGGGTGCTAGTGTACTTCTGGAGGACAGTGCTGAGGGTGCTAGTGTAGTCCTGGAGAACAGTGCTCCTGAGGGTTCTAGTGTAGTCCTGGAGGACAGTGCTGAGGGTGCTAGTGTAGTCCTGGAGGACAGTGCTGAGGGTGCTAGTGTAGTCCAGGAGAACAGTGCTCCTGAGGGTTCTAATGTAGTCCTGGAGCACAGTGCTGAGGGTGCTAGTGTAGTCCTGGAGAACAGTGCTCCTGAGGGTTCTAGTGTAGTCCTGGAGGACAGTGCTGAGGGTGCTAGTGTAGTCCTGGAGAACAGTGCTCCTGAGGGTGCTAGTGTAGTCCTGGAGAACAGTGCTCCTGAGGGTGCTAGTGTAGTCCTGGAGAACAGTGCTCCTGAGGGTGCTAGTGTAGTCCTGGAGAACAGTGCTCCTGAGGGTGCTAGTGTCGTCCTGGAGTACAGTGCTGAGGGTGCTAGTGCTGTCCTGGAGGACAGTGCTGAGGGTGCTAGTGTAGTCCTGGAGAACAGTGCTCCTGAGGGTTCTAGTGTAGTCCTGGAGGACAGTGCTGAGGATGCTAGTGCTGAGGGTGCTAGTGCTGTCCTGGAGGACAGTGCTGAGGGTGCTAGTGTAGTCCTGGAGAACAGTGCTCCTGATGGGTTCTAGTGTAGTCCTGGAGGACAGTGCTGATGGTGCTAGTGCTCTCCTGGAGGACAGTGCTGAGGGTGCTAGTGTAGTCCTGGAGGACAGTGCTGAGGGTGCTAGTGTAGTCCTGGAGAACAGTGCTCCTGAGGGTTCTAGTGTAGTCCTGGAGGACAGTGCTGAGGGTGCTAGTGCTCTCCTGGAGGACAGTGCTGAGGGTGCTAGTGCCGTCATGGAGGACAGTGCTGAGGGTGCTAGTGCTCCCCTGTTGGACAGTGCTGAGGGTGCTAGTGTAGTCCTGGAGGACAGTGCTGAGGGTGCTAGTGCTTTCCTGGAGGACAGTGCTGAGGGTGCTAGTGTAGTCCTGGAGGACAGTGCTGAGGGTGCTAGTGCTCTCCTGGAGGACAGTGCTGAGGGTGCTAGTGCTCTCCTGGAGGACAGTGCTGAGGGTGCTAGTGCTCTCCTGGAGGACAGTGCTGAGGGTGCTAGTGCTCTCCTGGAGGACAGTGCTGAGGGTGCTAGTGCTCTCCTAGAGGACAGTGCTGAGGGTGCTAGTGTAGTTCTGGAGGACAGTGCTGAGGGTGCTAGTGCTGTCCTGGAGAACAGTGCTGAGGGTGCTAGTGTAGTCCTGGAGGACAGTGCTGAGGGTGCTAGTCCTCTTCTGGGAGGACAGTGCTGAGGGTGCTACTGTAGTCATGGAGGACAGTGCTGAGGATGCTAGTGCTCTCCTGGAGGACATTGCTGAGGGTGCTAGTGCTCTCTTGGAGGACAGTGCTGAGGGTGCTAGTGTAGTCCTGGAGGACAGTGCTGAGGGTGCTAGTGTAGTCCTGGAGGACAGTGCTGAGAGTGCTAGTGTAGTCCTGGAGGACAGTGCTGAGGGTGCTAGTGTAGTCCTGGAGGACAGTTCAGAGGGTGATAGTGCTGTCCTGGAGGACAGTGCTGAGGGTGCTAGTGTAGTCCTGGAGGATAGTGCTGAGGGTGCTAGTGTCCTGGAGGACAGTGCTCCTGAGGGTTCTAGTGTAATCCTGGAGGACAGTGCTCCTGAGGGTTCTAGTGTAATCCTGGAGGACAGTGCTGAGGGTGCTAGTGCTCTCCTGGAGGACAGTGCTGAGGGTGCTAGTGTAGTCATGGAGGACAGTGCTGAGGGTGCTAGTGTAGTCCTGGAGGACAGTGCTGAGGGTGCTAGTGCTGTCCTGGAGGACAGTGCTGAGGGTGCTAGTGTAGTTCTGGAGGACAGTGCTGAGGGTGCTAGTGTAGTCCTGGAGGACAGTGCTGAGGGTGCTAGTGCTGTCCTGGAAGACAGTGCTGAGGGTGCTAGTGTAGTCCTGTAGGACAGTGCTGAGGGTGCTAGTGTAGTCCTGGAGGACAGTGCTGAGGGTGCTAGTGCTGTCCTGGAGGACAGTGCTGAGGGTGTTAGTGTAGTTCTGGAGGACAGTGCTGACGGTGCTAGTGTAGTCCTGGAGAACAGTGCTCCTGAGGGTTCTAATGTAGTCCTGGAGGACAGTGCTGAGGGTGCTAGTGTAGTCCTGGAGAACATTGCTCCTGAGGGTTCTAGTGTAGTCCTGGAGGACAGTGCTGAGGGTGCTAGTGTAGTCCTGGAGGACAGTGCTGAGGGTGCTAGTGTAGTCCTGGAGAACAGTGCTCCTGAGGGTTCTAGTGTAGTCCTGGAGGACAGTGCTGAGGGTGCTAGTGCTGTCCTGGAGGACAGTGCTGAGGGTGCTAGTGTAGTCCTGGAGAACAGTGCTCCTGAGGGTTCTAGTGTAGTCCTGGAGGACAGTGCAGAGGATGCTAGTGCTGAGGGTGCTAGTGCTGTCCTGGAGGACAGTGCTGAGGGTGCTAGTGTAGTCCTGGAGAACAGTGCTCCTGAGGGTGCTAGTGTAGTCCTGGAGGACAGTGCTGAGGGTGCTAGTGCTGTCCTGGAGGACAGTACTGAAGGTGCTAGTGTAGTCCTGGAGGACAGTGCTGAGGGTGCTAGTGTAGTCCTGGAGAACAGTGCTCCTGAGGGTTCTGGTGTAGTCCTGGAGGACAGTGCTGAGGGTACTAGTGCTGCCCTGGATGACAGTGCTGAGGGTGCTAGTGTAGTCTAGTGCTAGTGCTCCCTGGAGGGTGAGTGCTTTCCTGGAGTGCTGAGGGTGCTTGGAGGACAGTGTGAGGGTCCTGGAGGACAGTGCTATCCTCAGTGCTGAGGGTGTTAGTGTAGTCCTGGAGGACAGTGCTGAGGGTGCTAGTGTAGTCCTGGAGGACAGTGCTGAGGGTGCTAGTGTAGTCCTGGAGGACAGTGCTGAGGGTGCTAGTGTAGTTCTGGAGGACAGTGCTGAGGGTGCTAGTGCTGTCCTGGAGAACAGTGCTGAGGGTGCTAGTGTAGTCCTGGAGGACAGTGCTGAGGGTGCTAGTGCTCTTCTGGGAGGACAGTGCTGAGGGTGCTAGTGCTCTCCTGGAGGACAGTGCTGAGGGTGCTAGTGTAGTCATGGAGGACAGTGCTGAGGACGCTAGTGCTCTCCTGGAGGACATTGCTGATGGTGCTAGTGCTCTCTTGGAGGACAGTGCTGAGGGTGCTAGTGTAGTCCTGGAGGACAGTGCTGAGGGTGCTAGTGCTCTCCTGGAGGACAGTGCTGAGGGTGCTAGTGTAGTCCTGGAGGACAGTGCTGAGGGTGCTAGTGTAGTCCTGGAGGACAGTGCTGAGGGTGCTAGTGTGTCCTGGAGGACTAGTGCTGAGGGTGCTAGTGCTAGTGTCCTGGAGGACAGCGCTCCTGAGGGTGCTAGTGTAGTCCTGGAGGACAGTGCTGAGGGTGCTAGTGTAGTCCTGGAGGACAGTGCTGAGGGTGCTAGTGTAGTCCTGGAGGAGCACAGTGCTGAGGGTGCTAGTGTAGTGCTGAGGGTGCTAGTGCTAGTGTCCTGGAAGACAGTCCTGGAGGACAGTGCTGAGGGTGCTAGTGTAGTCCTGGAGAACAGTGCTCCTGAGGGTGCTAGTGTAGTCCTGGAGAACAGTGCTCTGAGGGTGCTAGTGTAGTAGTCCTGGAGAACAGTGCTGCTGAGGGTGCTAGTGTTCGTCCTGGAGGACAGTGCTGAGGGTGCTAGTGCTGTCCTGGAGGACAGTGCTGAGGGTGCTAGTGTAGTCCTGGAGAACAGTGCTCCTGAGGGTTCTAGTGTAGTGCTGAGGGTGCTGGAGGACAGTGCTCTCCTGAGGACAGTGCTGAGGGTGCTAGTGCTGTCCTGGAGGACAGTGCTGAGCTAGTGTGTCCTGGAGAACAGTGCTCCTGTGTAGTCCTGGAGGACAGTGCTGAGGGTGCTAGTGCTCTCCTGGAGGACAGTGCTGAGGGTGCTAGTGCTCTCCTGGAGGACAGTGCTGAGGGTGCTAGTGTAGTCCTGGAGGACAGTGTTGAGGGTGCTAGTGTAGTCCTGGAGGACAGTGCTGAGGGTGCTAGTGCTCTCCTGGAGGACAGTGCTGAGGGTGCTAGTGCTCTCCTGGAGGACAGTGCTGAGGGTACTAGTGCTGCCCTGGAGGACAGTGCTGAGGGTGCTAGTGTAGTCATGGAGGACAGTGCTGAGGACGCTAGTGCTCTCCTGGAGGACAGTGCTGAGGGTGCTAGTGCTTTCCTGGAGGACAATGCTGAGGGTTCTAGTGTTTCCTGGAGGACAGTGCTGAGGGTGCTAGTGCTAGTGTCCTGGAGGACAGTGCTGAGGGTGCTAGTGCTAGTCCTGGAGGACAGTGCTGAGGGTGCTAGTGCTCTCCTGGAGGACAGTGCTGAGGGTACTAGTGCTAGTCCTGGAGGACTAGTGCTGAGGGTGCTAGTGTAGTCCTGGAGGACAGTGCTGAGGGTGCTAGTGCACTCCTGGAGGACAGTGCTGAGGGTGCTAGTGAAATCCTGGAGGACAGTGCTGAGGGTGCTAGTGCTGGTCCTGGAGGACAGTGCTGAGGGTGCTAGTGCCTCCTGAGACAGTGCTGACTAGTGCTGAGGGTGCTAGTGCTCTCCTGGAGGAGAGTGCTGAGGGTGCTAGTGCTGTCCTGGAGGACAGTGCTGAGGGTGCTAGTGTAGTTCTGGAGGACAGTGCTGAGGGTGCTAGTGTAGTCCTGGAGGACAGTGCTGAGGGTGCTAGTGCTGTCCTGGAAGACAGTGCTGAGGGTGCTAGTGCTGTCCTGGAAGACAGTACTGAGGGTGCTAGTGTAGTCCTGAAAGGACAGTGCTGAGGGTGCTAGTGTAGTCCTGGAGGACAGTGCTGAGGGTCCTAGTGCTGTCCTGGAGGACAGTGCTGAGGGTGCTAGTGTAGTTCTGGAGGACAGTGCTGAGGGTGCTAGTGTAGTCCTGGAGAACAGTGCTCCTGAGGGTTCTAGTGTAGTCCTGGAGGACAGTGCTGAGGGTGCTAGTGTAGTCCTGGAGAACAGTGCTCCTGAGGGTTCTAGTGTAGTCCTGGAGGACAGTGCTGAGGGTGCTAGTGTAGTCCTGGAGGACAGTGCTGAGGGTGCTAGTGTAGTCCTGGAGAACAGTGCTCCTGAGGGTTCTAGTGTAGTCCTGGAGGACAGTGCTGAGGGTGCTAGTGCTGTCCTGGAGGACAGTGCTGAGGGTGCTAGTGTAGTCCTGGAGAACAGTGCTCCTGAGGGTTCTAGTGTAGTCCTGGAGGACAGTGCTGAGGATGCTAGTGCTGAGGGTGCTAGTGCTGTCCTGGAGGACAGTGCTGAGGGTGCTAGTGTAGTCCTGGAGAACAGTGCTCCTGAGGGTGCTAGTGTAGTCCTGGAGGACAGTGCTGAGGGTGCTAGTGCTGTCCTGGAGGACAGTGCTGAGGGTGCTAGTGTAGTCCTGGAGGACAGTGCTGAGGGTGCTAGTGTAGTCCTGGAGAACAGTGCTCCTGAGGGTTCTAGTGTAGTCCTGGAGGACAGTGCTGAGGGTGCTAGTGCTCTCCTGGAGGACAGTGCTGAGGGTGCTACTGCTCTCCTGGAGGACAGTGCTGAGGGTGCTAGTGCTCTCCTGGAGGACAGTGCTGAGGGTGCTAGTGCTTTCCTGGAGGACAATGCTGAGGGTGCTAGTGCTCTCCTGGAGGACAGTGCTGAGGGTGCTAGTGTAGTCCTGGAGGACAGTGCTGAGGGTGCTAGTGCTCTCCTGGAGGACAGTGCTGAGGGTGCTAGTGCTCTCCTGGAGGACAGTGCTGAGGGTGCTAGTGCTCTCCTGGAGGACAGTGCTGAGGGTGCTAGTGCTCTCCTGGAGGACAGTGCTGAGGGTGCTAGTGCTCTCCTGGAGGACAGTGCTGAGGGTGCTAGTGTAGTCCTGGAGGACAGTGCTGAGGGTGCTAGTGCTGTCCTGGAGGACAGTGCTGAGGGTGCTAGTGTAGTCCTGGAGGACAGTGCTGAGGGTGCTATTGTGTTGTCCTGGAGGATAGTGCTCTCCTGGAGGACAGTGCTGAGGGTGCTAGTGTAGTCCTGGAGGACAGTGCTGAGGGTGCTAGTGCTCTCCTGGAGGACAGTGCTGAGGGTGCTAGTGCTCTCCTGGAGGACAGTGCTGAGGGTGCTAGTGTAGTCCTGGAGGACAGTGCTGAGGGTGCTAGTGTAGTCCTGGAGGACAGTGCTGAGGGTGCTAGTGCTGTCCTGGAGGACAGTGCTGAGGAAGCTAGTGTAGTCCTGGAGGACAGTGCTGAGGGTGCTACTGCTCTCCTGGAGGACAGTGCTGAGGGTGCTAGTGCTGTCCTGGCTGAGGGTGCTAGTGCTGTCCTGGCTGAGGGTGCTAGTGCTCTCCTGGAGGACAGTGCTTAGGGTGCTAGTGTAGTCCTGGATGACAGTGTCCTTGAGGACAGTGCTGAGGGTGCTAGTGCTTTCCTGGAGGACAGTGCTGAGGGTGCTAGTGTAGTCCTGGAGGACAGTGCTGAGGGTGCTAGTGTAGTCCATAAGGACAGTGCTGAGAGTGCTAGTGTAGTCCTGGAAGACAGTGCTGAGGGTGCTAGTGTAGTCCTGGAGGACAGTGCTGAGGGTGCTAGTGCTAGTCCTGGAGGACAGTGCTGAGGGTGCTAGTGCTGTCCTGGAGGACAGTGCTGAGGGTGCTAGTGCTAGTTCTGGAGGACAGTGCTGAGGGTGCTAGTGCTGGAGAACAGTCTCCTGGAGGACAGTGCTGAGGGTGCTAGTGTAGTCCTGGAGAACAGTCCTAGTGTAGTCCTGGAGGACAGTGCTGAGGGTGCTAGTGTAGTCCTGGAGGACAGTGCTTAGGGTGCTAGTGCTGTCCTGGAGGACAGTGCTGAGAGTGCTAGTGTAGGCCTGGAGGACAGTGCTGAGGGTGCTAGTGCTTTCCTGGAGGACAGTGTTAAGGGTGCTAGTGTAGTCCTGGAGGACAGTGCTGAGGGTGATAGTGCTGTCCTGGAGGACAGTGCTGAGGGTGCTAGTGCTGTCCTGGAGGACAGTGCTGAGGGTGCTAGTTTAGTCCTGGAGAACAGTGCTTGTGAGGGTTCTAGTGTAGTCCTGGAGGACAGTGCTCCTGTGGGCACTAGTGTTGCTCTGGAGGACAGTGAAAACGCTATTCAGTTCACCGAGGTACAAAATAGAGATACTGCTCGAGTTGGATCAAAAGGGGATGATGCTTCAGGGAATAGTGTCGACACACTACCAGCAAAACCTGGTGGAAGCACTGACGTCCATACAGGGGTGAAAGATAGGGAGCAAACAGGAAAAAAAATGCACCAGCAGTGAACGCAGCTCCAATAAATCCTAGCAAACAGAATTACAATCTATGTCAATACTATGCCTTGGGTATCTGCAGGCACAGTATATCTGGTAAAACAGGTGGGACATCACCTTTGACCATCCCAAAAAATGCCACACCCACATGACAACAGGAGAGTGCAACTTCCCCTCCTGTAACTTATTTCACCAAGAAATTTGTCACTCATCAATCCATGAAAGTAAATGCTACAACGCATACTGCCAGGCACATCACCTATAGGGGACAAGAAGACACAGACCAGCCAGAATATAGGAGAAACAAAAGAGGGGAGCCACAGCCTCTCCAGGGACAGAGGTTTTTAAGAGCCAGGAGGGAAAAAAGACTAGCAAGAAATGACAATAATCCTACACCAACTGAAAACACTTCTGGAGCAGAGGCACGGACATTGGCATCCACTCCAGAACAACATGTATTTGAGCTAGCAAATAAACTGCCCCTAAATTCCACCAGTATAACAACATTTGTCTTTGCAAACATACAGGGTCTAAAGCCGTCAAAAAACAACAAAATTCCTTACATCAGGGAACTGCTCATGGAGTCAAATGAAATGTTTGCAGAATTCACAGAGACCTACACAAAGGGTCATTATGACAACAAAATTCAATTTCAGTAATAAAAACATACAGTGGGATCAAGTAATCCATGCCCTAAATGAAACAAGCTGGGAAGATATCCTAACAACACAGATCCGAACATTTGCCTTGAAAAAATTAATTCTGTGTTTCTTGAGATCTGCTCAAGACACATACCATTAAGAAAAAGAAAGAGAAGATGTAAACTAGAAAGAAAGAGAGACTCCCTATACAGATGAAGGCGAAGAGTCACAGAGCTGCTGAGAGGGGCCAATATATCTGAAATGCAAAGGGAGGCACTAGTCAATGAAATTGCAGATATCAAACTTAAGCTGAAGGAATCTTACAGGAGACAAGAATCATGGGAAAAACTAAAAGCCATAAAGGAAATAGAAATAAAAAAAAAACTTCTTCTCTTATGCCAAATCTAAGGGAAAAACAACATCCAGTATTGGGCCCCTGCTTAGGCAAGGGATGGGACATATACAGATGACACCCAAGAAATGAGTGAGATTACTAAAGTCCCAATATGATTCAGTGTTCAGTGAGCCGCTGCCCAGACTAAGGGTCTCAAAAATCTCAGAAATCTCAAAAATCTCCAATATTATCCCAACTCCACAAGACTTTGAAAAGGCAATAAATGACATGCCCATGCACATTGCCCCAGGCCCAAACTCATGGAACTCTGTGTTCATCAAGAATTGCAAGAAGCCCCTTTGGCAAACGTGATATGTATGCAAGGGATGGGGTTCATCTCTCTGGGGATGGAGTGGTTGCATTAGCCAATTCAATTGAGAGGGTAATTGATGACTTGTCTAGGAATTTAAACTGATAGATTATAGAGGTACGGGTGTTTGTGGGAAACAATCAGGCTGCAGCATTAGGGTTAAAAACAGCAGTTATTACCGGGATACCTCAGGGATATGTTTAAAAGACAATATTCAAAATAAAGTTGCTAGTAATGGCAAATCAATTGATCAACAAACAACGAGAGATAGCAGAGGGCAACGAGTGACTAGCTCCCTAAAGGTTTACTATACAAATAGTAGGAGTCTAAGAAATAAGATAGATGAGCTAAAATTACTTGCAAGTGTAGGTAATATAGATATTATTGGTATAACAGAGACCTGGTTCAACCTGAAAGATAGAGAAATGCCTTCTGAATACAACATACAGGGTTGTAAACTATTCCACACTGATAGGGTCAACAGGAAGGGTGGTGGTGTGGCGATGTATGTCAGAGAAAATTTAAATTGTTGTCTTAGACATGATATAAGATTAGAAACATCGAACACAGAATCGGTTTGGCTACAGTTTCTCGAGGGACGTGACAAATTAATTTTGGGTGTGATTTATAGGCCCCCAAACCTTGATAGGGAGTGCAGTAAGCTGTTATGGGACGAAATTCATAAGGCATCTAGATATGAAAATGTTGTGATAATGGGAGATTTTAACTTTAGACAAATTGATTGGAACAATATGACAGGAAATCTTGAGTCTAGTGACTTTCTTGATACGGTTCAGGATTGCTTTTTAGAACAGGTTGTGATGGAACCAACTAGAGGAAACAATCTGCTTGACTTGGTTTTTGTCAACAAAGATTCACTAATTAATAATCTTGAGGTTAATGATGAGCTTGGGGAAAGTGATCACAAATCACTTAGTTTCAATATATCATGGAATTACCCAGATAACTGCAATCAAATCTCTGTCCCAGATTTTCGCTTTGTCGACTTCATGGGACTGAAAAATTACTTGGGTGGGCTAAATTGGGATGTCCTGACTATGGGTCAGGTAGGTGATCTTGGTTGCCAATATGACGTTTTTCAGAGCATAGTTCGAGCTGCCCAGACAACTTTTGTTCCGAGTAGGGAAATTAGATCTAACAAAAATATCCCAAATGGATGAACAATAGATTAAAACATCTCATTGGTCAAAAGAGAGGCATATAGAGGTGTATCAAAAGAGGGGATGGGCAGTTAAGTAATCAATATATTCAATTAAAGAGAGAAATAAAAAAAAGGAATAAGAAAAGCAAAAAGGGATTATGAGGCTAAGGTCGCAGGGGATTCAAAGACTAACCCAAAAGGGTTCTTTCAGGTATACAGAAGATTAGGGACAAGATTGGCCCACTTAAGAGTAACTCTGGTCAGATCACTGACAGTGATAAGGATATGTGTGAAATTCTAAATACGTACCTACTTCCTCTCAGTTTTCACCCAGGAAAATACTAGCGATATTCCTGAAATAATAGATTACGTAGAACAGGATGATAATAAACTATGTACGATTGCGGTAACTAGTGACATGGTCCTCAGACAAATAGAGAAACTAAAACCTAACAAATCCCCAGGTCCTGATGAACTGTTTGCAAGGGTGTTAAAGGAATGTAAAGAGGAACTTAGCATACCTTTGGCTAATCTTTTTAACATATCACTACAAACTGGCATAGTGCCTGATAAGTGGAAAATGGCAAATGTAATACCTATTTACAAGGCAGGTGACAGGTCCTTGGCTTCGAACTATAGACCAATAAGCCTTACCTCCATAGTGGGAAAATTTATGGAATCAATAATTGCCGAAGCAATTCGTAGCCATCTTGACAGGCACAGATTGATTAATGATTCTCAACATGGTTTTACAAAGGGGCATTCCTGTCTTACGAATTTACTAACTTTTTTCACTAAGGTGTTTGAGGAGGTAGATCATGGTAATGAATATGATATTGTGTATATGGACTTCAGTAAGGCTTTCGATAGAGTTCCACACCAGAGGCTATTGAGGAAACTTAAGGCACACGAAATAGGAGGAGAAATTTTTTCCTGGATAGAGGCATGGCTGACAAATAGACAGCAGAGAGTTTGCATAAATGGGGAGAAATCAGAATGGGAGCACGCCACAAGCGGTGTTCCTCAGGGGTCAGTGTTGGGCCCGTTGTTGTTCACGATTTACATAAACGACATAGATGAGGGAATAAATAGCGACATAAGCAAATTTGCTGATGACACCAAAATAGGCCGTCCAATTCATTCTAATGAGGACATTAGAGCACTCCAGGATGATTTGAATAGACTGACGCAATGGTCAGAGAAGTGGCAGATGCAGTTTAATATTGACAAATGCAAAGTTCTAAATGTTGGACAGTTAAATAACCATGCCACATATAAACTAAATAATGTAGATCTTAATACTAGCGATTGCGAAAAGGATTTAGGAGTTCTGGTTAGCAGTAATCTAAAACCAAGACAACGGTGCATTAGTGTTCCCAATAAAGCTAACAGAATTCTTGGCTTCATATCTAGAAGTATAAATAATAGAAGTCCTCAGGTTGTTCTTCAACTCTATATATCCTTGGTTAGGCCTCATTTAGACTATGCTGCTCAGTTCTGGTCACCGTATTACAGAATGGATATAAATTCTCTGGAAAACGTACAAAGGAGGATGACAAAGATGACCCCATGTATCAGAAATCTTCCCTATGAGGATAGACTGAGGGCCCTGAATCTGCACTCTCTCGAAAGGCATAGAATTAGGGGGGATATGATCGAGGTGTATAAATGGAAAACAGGAATAAATAAAGGGCATGTAAATAGTGTGCTGAAAATTTCCAGCCAAGACAGGACTCGCAGCAATGGTTTCAAGTTGGAAAAATTCAGATTCAGGAAGGATATAGGAAAGCACTGGTTTGGTAATAGAGTTGTGGATGAGTGGAACAAACTCCCGAGTACAGTTATTGAGGCTAAAACGTTGTGTAGTTTTAAAAATAGGTTAGATAAATACATGAGTGGGTGTGGGTGGGTGTGAGTTGGACCTGACTAGCATGTGCTACTGGGTCTGGTACAGTGCTCCATCCTTGAGTGGGGATGACCAGACTGGGTGGGTCATTGGGATAGTCCGGGGGGTAGGTCATTGGTCTAATCCGGGGTGGGTGGGGGGACATGGACCTGCTCCGCATGGGTCAGTAGGCCTGTTGCAGTGTTCCTTCTTTCTTATGTTCTTATGCATGCCTTCAGCATTCTATGGAGAGGGAGCATGGACACAGGTCATCCCACACACACTAAAATCAAAGGTGGCAATAAAGCAATTGCAAAGAACTACAGACCGATAGCACTAACATCCCATATCATAAAAATTTTTGAGAGGGTTCTAAGAAGCAAGATAGCCAACCACCTAGATACCCATCAGTTACACAACCCAGGACAACGTGGGTTTAGAGCAGGCCACTCCTGCCTGTCCCAGCTACTGGACCACTATGACAAGGTCCTGGATGCTGTAGAGGATAAACAAAATACAGATGTAGTATACTCAGACTTTGAAAAAGCCTTCAACAAGTGTGACCATGGTGTAAAAGCACGCAAAATGCGTGATAAAGGAATAACGGGAAAAGTTGGTAGATGGATCTAGAACTTCCTGACAAATAGAACACAAAGCGTAATAGTAAACAGAGCAAAGTCCCAGGCAGCCATGGTAAAAAGCTCTGTTCCACAAGGCACAGTACTCGCTCCCATTCTATTCCTCATCCTCATTTCTGACATAGACATGTAAGCCATAGCCCCATGTCTTCCTTTGCGGATGATGCCTGGATTACCATGGCAGTGACCTCCATTGAAGACACCGCAAGACTCCAAGCAGACACCAACCAAATCTTCGAATGGGCCGCTCAAAACAATAGGTTCAACGAGGAGAAATTTCAACTACTCAGATATGGGAAACTTGAGGAAATTAAAAATGTATCAGGGTATATGACAAATTCTAACCATACAATAGAGCAAAAAAGTAATGTGAAGGACCTGGGAGTGATAACGTCAGAGGATCTCGCCTTCAAACACCACAACAATGTATCTACCTCATCTGCTAGGAAAATGATAGGATGGATAATGAGAACCTTCAAAACTAGGGACGTCAAGCCCAAGATGATTCCCTTCAAATCGCTTGTGCTCTCTAGGCTGGAATACTAGTGTATACTAATCGCCCCCTTCAAGGCTGGTGACATTACAGACCTGGAGAGTTTACAAAGAACTTTCACGGCACACATAAGTACGATAAGGCACCTAAATTACTGGGAACGGTTGAAGGTCCTTGATCTGTATTCCCTGGAATGCAGGCGAGAGAGATGCATGATAATATACACTTGGAAGGTCCTGGAGGGGTTGGTACCAAACCTGCACACGAAAATCACTCCGTATGAAAACAAGACTCGGCAGGACATACAACATTCCCCCGATGAAAAGCAGGGGCGCCACGAGTACATTGAGAGACAATACAAGAAGTGTTCAGGGCCCAAGACTGTTCAGCTTCCTCCCAGCATACATAAGGGGAATTACCAATAGACCCCTGGCTGTCTTTAAGAAAACACTGGACAGGCACTGATCAACCGGGCTGTGGTTTGTACATCAGCTTGCTTGTAGCCAGCAGTAACAGCTTGTTTGATCAGACCCTGATCCACCATGAGGCCTGGACTCAGACCGAGCCACGGGGGCATTGACCCCCGAAACCCTCTCCTGGAGTTTACCTGGAGAGAGTTCCGGGGGTCAACGCCCCTGCGGCCCGGTCTGTGACCAGGCCTCCTGGTGGATC
Organism: Cherax quadricarinatus; assembly: GCF_038502225.1. Taxonomy (NCBI): domain Eukaryota; kingdom Metazoa; phylum Arthropoda; class Malacostraca; order Decapoda; family Parastacidae; genus Cherax; species Cherax quadricarinatus. Next base: position 25,171,289 of record NC_091332.1, read on the forward strand.
AGAGCCTGATCAACCAGGTAAACTCCAGGTAAGCTTATACATGGCTGACTTAACTTGGGAATATGTCAGTGTGCTTCAGTCTGTCTTTCGAATTGTAAGTTAGGTATTCAAATACATAGGATTTTCAACATACCTAGACGAATGTTCAATCAACCATTACTTAAGAATAAGAGGATGGAGTAGAGGTTGATATATTTATATGGGATTGCCATAGTTGTATTGTAATATTTGTATGCCAAAAGGGTAAGCAGGCAAATACTGGTGTATAGCAAGAGGTTTACGAGTAAAGGTTGATATTACAGGAAGTTGCTCGCTTTATGGACGCTCATCACGCTGGACATTACCGCCTCTACAACCTGTGCTCAGAGCGACACTACGATGTTTCACTCTTCCATGGTCGAGTGGAACGTTTCCTCATTGATGACCATAACGTTCCTCCCCTCGTGTGAGTTATGTATAAACATTCTTAACTCTTTTCAGGTAGGGTACCTTGATTCTGGTGAAAGGTTCTTAATACAAGGAATTGGAGATACCATTCCCTTCCTCGGATCAAACCTGATCACCTCCCACTCCCCAGTTGAAGTAACCCCCTCTAGATTTAGCATTTACCAATGAATATAATACATAGTGCTTCCATATTGAGAAATTACTCAACACCGTCTTAACCCTTTGACTGTCGCGGCCGTATATATACGTTTGTGAGGTACCGTGTTTGACGTATATATACTCATAAATTCTAGCGGCTTCAAATCAGGCAGGAGAAAGCTAGTAGGCCCACATGTGAGAGAATGGGTCTGTGTGGTCAGTGTGCACCACATAAAAAAAATCCTGGAGCACGCAGTGCATAATGAGAAAAAAAAAACTCCGACCGTTTTTTTTAATTAAAATGCCGACTTTGTGGTCTATTTTCGTATAGTATTTTTGGTTGTATTCTCGTTTTCATGGTCTCATTTGATAGAATGGAAACTATATTATAGAAATGGAGGTGATTTTGATTAATTTTACTATAAAAAGAACCTGGAAATGGAGCACAAAGTACAGGAAATGTTTGATTTTTGCCGATGTTCAAAAGTAAACAAATGATGTCATTGTCCAATAAATGTCCAAATAGCCATTCTAATACGCAGTCATGAATGGGTTGATGTAATTTTTACAATTATTACAGTATTGCAGTAGTCTGCATAACAGTAAATCTTCTATTTTTTGTTTGAATAAAATTTCAAAATAAAAAGCAAGAGTAATATCACAGGGACCTGGAGACATGACTGATGAACAAAGAAAATCTTATTTTAGAGCCAGGAATGTCTGCATTGTTCATTCTGGACCTTATTTTGAAATTGTCGTATTTTTTAATTTTCGTGAAATTGGCCAAATTGCAAATTTCTGACCATGTTATTGGGTAGTTGAAATCGGTAAATGGGCAGTTTCTTGTGCTCAATCGATAGAAAAAATAGAGTTCTGAAGAAATAGTTATGAGTTTGGTTGACTGGAATAACGGAATTAGCCGAAAATAGGGCTCAAAGTGGGCGAAATTGCCGATTTTTAAATATCGCCGAAGTCGCTAACTTCGCGAGAGCATAATTCCGTCAGTTTTCCATCAAATTTCGTTTTTTTGGTGTCTTTACAATCGGGAAAAGATTCTCTATCATTTCATAAGAAAAAATAATTTTTTTTTTTTTCGAATATTTTGCGACACCAGGAGCAACTTCAGGATTGGGCCCTTCGACAGTCAAAGGGTTAATTACCAGTTAAGTTTTTGCCTGGAAATATAGCTAGGGAATGAGTGATGATGAATGTCATGATCTTCTTTGGGTAACTTTACCTTGGTGGAAAATAATCGATGACTTAGAGGAAGAGAGAATATCAAGAATTTGTGGAAATAATTAATATTGCCTTCTTAAGCATATACAAGTACAGGAGGAAGAAAGGTAAGTATAAATTATTGGTATATTAACTTTCTTGTGGCTCCTGTTTGGTACTTAACTTTTGCTAGTGTAGAAGCATCACCTATAGATGTCTCTCTCCTCCTTGTTGCTTGCATCATCCACCAGATTCACTGGCTAGATTTAAGGCTATACAGTAGGGCCCCGCTTTATGGCATTCCGCTAATACACCGATGTCAAATTATGACCAAAATTTGCTATACGGCAAGTGGTCTTTCAAATACGGCGCCCCCAACCGATTTGTTTAAATTCTCCGTGACCACATCCATTACGTCTGGGAACTTTCCAAAATTTCAAATGTTTTATAGTTATTGTGTATTTTATATGTACTCTGATAATTATACTTATGTGTACCTGTACCTAAATATACTTACACACTGTGCTGGTGTGCAGGTACACATTAAAATCACAATTCAAATTACTCTCTGAACTGCATCATCTTCACCTCTCCTTCAGAGTGCAGGTACAGTGGACCCCTGGTATACGATATTAATCCGTTCCTGAGAGCTCATCGTATGCCAAAATTATTGGAAGGCGAATTAATTTTCCCCATAAGAAATAATGGAAATCAAATAAATCCGTGCAAGACACCCAAAAATACTATGAAAAAAAAAGTTTTACCACATGAAATATTAAGTTTAATGCACACAAACTGAAGAAGACATGCACAGTTAGTAGTACTCTAGTAACAATAGAATACATGACACTTACCTTTAATGAAGATCTGGTGATGATTGATGGGATGGTAGGAGGGGAGAGTGTCGAAGTTGTTAATGTTTAGAAGGGGAATCCCCTTCCATTAGGACTTGAGGTAGCAAGTCCTTTTCTGGGGTTACTTCCCTTCTTCTTTTAATGCCACTAGGACCAGCTTGAGAGTCACTGGACCTCTGTTGTACAACAAATCTGTCCATAGAGCTCTGTACCTCCCATTCCTTTACGATTTGTCTAAAATGGGCCACAACATTGTCATTGTAATAGTCACCAGCACGGCTTGCAATAGCTGTGTTAGGGTGATTTTCATCCATAAAGGTTTGCAGTTCAACCCACTTTGCACACATTTCCTTAATTCTTGAAGTAGGCACAGTGGATTCCACAACTGGCATAGGCTTCTCAGGGTTAGCCCCAAACCCTTCAAATTCTTTCTTAATTTCCATACTAATTCTCACCCTTTTTACCACAGGGTTGGCACTTGAAGCTTTCTTGGGGCCCATGGTGACTTACTTTGCAGAAACAAGCACCAAAAACACTGTGATAATATGGAATGTACCAAATGTATGCTTAGATGCGAGCACACTGGTTGGCTTGTAAACACTGGCACTCACGTGGACACGTCCCAGACGAATCACGTGTGGCAGAATTTTTAACGAGTGGCGAGGCAAAATTTTTGCATTAAAATGTATCGAATACTGGATTTAATGTATACCGATGGCATCAAATGCCGGGGGTCCACTGTACTATACTTTCCACCTCTAGGAGTCTGTTCATAAATGTTACCTTACTCATAATCCAGCAGCATGCTAAACTCCTAAAATCAAGTCTCTCCACTCACCCCTATCGAACACACTCACAAACACCTGCTGGTTGGTCAAGCTTCTACCAGTTAAAACTTTCACACTCTCCAGCCCTTCCTAGGATGACTCCTATCCCTCTTTCCACCTTGGATTTATACACCCTCTTGGTCATCCCATTATGCTCCTACCTCTCTAAATGGTCAATGCACTTCAACAATTCCTCCTCTGCCCTCTGAATAACAACTTTCATAGCCCTACACCATCTTCTAATTTTTACACTCCAAATTCTTCATAATATTCACACCATGCATTACTCTCAAATATAACATCTTCATTGCCTTCAGCTTTCTTGCTGCACTATTTAAATCCCATCTCGCACCCATATAAAAGGTTGGTACCACTTTATTCTGTCACAGTCCTCATTTTTGTTTCCTTAGACAAATTTCTTTCCACAAACACCCCAACATAAACCTGCATTGTTCCCATCATCTGTTCTTTGGTTTACCTCATCTTTCATAGGCCCATCTGCCATCATGTTCATTCCCAAATATTGCATATGAATACAGCATATTCACTTTCTCCATACTTATTCCTTCTAATCTGATATCCAATATACATTGCCTAAACTTTTTGTTACTCTCATCACCTTGCTCTTTTTTTGTGTTTGCTTTTAATTTACTTACACACACTTTTCCATTCTTCCATCAACTTAAAAATTTCTCTTCAGAATCTCCCAAAAAACTGCTATCAGCAAAGAGCAACAGTGACAACTCAGTCTTCATATCAGATTAATACACTTAGATTTTACACCTCTTCCCAACAACTAGACATTTGCTTCTTTAATAACCCCTCTCAGTTGAATTTAACTCATTCCAGATGTCAGTTTGACAACCAAGATCAAAAACAACCAAAGCAATTTTTCTCACAATGAATAATGTAAATAGAATTAATCTGTTCCAGACCCCAAATGACAACATAATAATTTATTAATAATAATGGACTAACTACTACATAAAACAATGTATAAAATTATACAGCACAGGGAAACTGTAAAAATGAATACTAAATGAAAATTTTACTGAAATACTGTACAGTAAATGAAAATTTAACTGCCTCTTACAATGTCAGAGGAGAGCTAATGGCAAAATTCTAGCGACTTCAAATCTTGTGGGAGAAAGCTAGTAGGCCTACATGTCTGCATGGTCAGTGTGCGCAGTATAAAAAATAGAATCCTGCAGCACGTAGTGCATAATGAGAAAAAACTGTGACCATGATTTTGGTTTAAAACAGCGACTTTTCAGTGTATTTTCGTATGATATTTATGGTTGTATTCTCATTTTCTTGGTTTCATTTGATAGAATGGAAGATATATTACAGAAATATAGATGATTTTCAATGGTTTAAAGACTAAAGTAGCTTGAAATTGAGCTCAAGATAGTGGAAATATTTGATTTTTGCTGAAGTTCAAGAGTAAACAAATCATGTCATGCATCCACATGATATTATTTATATAATTATGCAGTAGTCTGAATAACAGTAACTCTTTTATTTTTTGTGTGAATAAAAATTCAAAATGAAAAGCAAATGTTATTTTAGAGGGGCCTGGAGATGACTAATGAACAGAGAAAATATTATTTTAGTGCCAGGAATGTCTGCATTGTGTATTGTGGACCCTATTTTGAAATTGGCCTTTCTTGAATTTTGTGTGAAATTGGCCAAATTGGTAATTTTAGATCACTTTATTGGGTAGTTCAAATAGGTAACTGGGCAGTTTCAAAGGTGGATTCAGCAGACTATCATTCCATAATATTCACCTCTTTGTAGTAGGTTCATAGATAGCAACTATTGAAGTACATGCTCCCATCTTATCATGTGTGAAATGGAAACCTAGTCTACACTCTGACATAATTGCTGTATTTTTCTGTCTCATGAACATATAAGAAAACAGGAAAATTTTTACAAGCATTTGCTTCTTTTGTGTGTGTTGCTTAATAGTTCTTAATCTTGCAGTATTTCTTATCTAGTAATTTGAGGCCTGTTCTGAGAGTGGGTCGCATAGGTGATGATCCCCACAACCATTAGCAGTTATGTATAAGGCAGCAAATGATGAAAACTAGCGGGAAATACACATGAATGCATACAATTAGGACACCTTCGTACAATTGGTTTTGTTCCTAGTACCTTGTACCTAGTACCTATTGCCTGAGCATAATAGAGGCTCTCTTTGCACTGCAACCCATTATTGCAAATACATAACCTCAGTGTACTACTTGCAAAGAAATAAATTTGAATTTGAATACTGCACGTGTTTCAAGTGATCGAGGTTCTGGGACTGGAAGACCTTAAGTCAGGGTGTGCTAAGTGTATTCATTAGTGTCCATTTTCTTCAAAGGATACAGCACTGGTCAAAAATGGCATTACAGTATAGGTAGGAAATGCCCAGTTGATGACCCTGTCTTACAACCAGGGACCTAGAAATCTTTTTCCAAGAGCCATAGGTTTTTTAAAAGGTTAGATCTTGTAATTGGGTGGTGCACTGGATGTAAGTGTAACTGCTTTTTTGTAGTAGCAGAAAAAATGATAAGTAAATGGCAACCACTATTCATTATTTTTCATCATTAATTATGTGCATCCCTCTTGTTCTGTTGCTTCCTGAATAAGTGGTCACCTACTTATAACAGAGCAAGCAAAGTTGCTATATTGTTGAATACATAGACACTTTCAGAAGATGTGCACTTGGTAGGATCTCATGAAATAGTTTAATCAATGACTGATCATGGGTTGTTTTCTGCTTATGCAAACTCTCACTACATCTGCCCTTAACAATATCAGTAAAAAAATGTTGAATGTTGTCTAATTCTGTATGTTTTTTCATAAACAGGGATATGGTCAAATTCAGTGCCAGTGTACGTGACTGGATGAATCAGGATGAGAAAAATGTGATAGCCGTCCACTGTAAAGGTGGCAAGGGGCGGACTGGGACCATGATCTGTGTCTTTCTTATTGATCTTGGGATATTCCGTGATGCTGAACATTGTCTTGGTTACTTTGGGGATCGTCGTACAGACAAGAATGTAGCTTCCAAGTTCCAAGGAGTAGAAACTCCCAGTCAGGTATGTAAAATGTGACTGTTTCAAAAATTAATGTTCAGTCTGAAAGGGATTTTAAACAATGAGAAAATACATGAAGAAGAATGTTAATTGTTGCATTGTGGGTCAGATTTACGTAAAAGTTGCCTTGTGTGGGATTGGGCTGTGGGAGCTGTGATACCCAAAATCAACTCCAGGTAATATATTCCTTGGGGATTAATCATAATAACCACACAGTACTAAAAGCAATCATCATATACATACTATATTTTCCCTAGTATAGTGTTGCTTTAGTTCTTAATCTTCACAAAATTTGAAGCAAACAATAATAATCTATAGGTATACTGCATTGTATAATAGCCAGATATAGTTTCTCCTGTGCCTTATCTGGTAGGCACTGTGCTTGTCTGTAGAGGAATTTTATCCTGGCATTCACTTTTTATACTACTGTAAACTATGAACTATTACCTGATGGGCATGAATAAAAGGATATTCCTGGATGCTCCACAGAAGTTACATAATAATAATTATGTATAATATAATAATAACAATACACGTATAATACTATATAAAAATAATAATACGTATAATAATATAATAATACATAATAGTACAATAATAATAATTATAATAATAATACTCCTAGGTAGTAGGTTGGTAGACAGCAACCGCCCAAGGAGGTACTGTACTACCGTCCTGCCACATGGAGTGTAAAACAAAAGCCTGTAATTGTTTTACATGATGGTAGGATTGCTGGGGTCTTTTGTCTGTCTCATAAACATGCAAGATTTCAGGTACGTTTTGCTACTTCTACTTACACTTAGGTCACACTACACATACATGTACAAGCATATATATATACACACACTCCTCTGGGTTTTCTGCTATTTTCTTTCTAGTTCTTGTTCTTGTTTATTTCCTCTTATCTCCATGGGGAAGTGGAACAGAATTCTTCCTCCGTAAGCCATGCGTGTCGTAAGAGGCGACTGAAATGCCGGGAGAAAGGGGCTAGTAACCCCTTCTCCTGTAAATACAGTGGACCCCCGCATAACGATCACCTCCGAATGCAACCAATTATGTAAGTGTATTTATGTAAGTGCGTTTGTACGTGTATGTTTGGGGGTCTGAAATGGACTAATCTACTTCACAATATTCCTTATGGGAACAAATTCGGTCAGTACTAGCACCTGAACATACTTCTGGAGTGAAAAAATATCGTTAACCGGGGGTCCACTGTATTACTAAATTTGAAAGGAGAAACTTTTGTTTTTCCTTTTGGGCCACCCCACCTCGGTGGGATACGGCCGGTGTATTGAAAGAAAGAAAGAATAATAATAATTATAATAATAATACTCCTAGGTAGTAGGTTGGTAGATAGCAACCGCCCAGGGAGGTACTACCGTCCTGCCAAGTGAGTGTAAAACTGAAGCCTGTAATTGTTTTACACGATGGTAAGATTGCTGGTGTCTTTTTTTATCTGTCTCATACACATGCAAGATTTCAGGTATGTCTTGCTACTTCTACTTACACTTAGGTCACACTACACATACATGTACAAGCATATATATACACACCCCTTTGGGTTTTCTTCTATTTTCTTTCTAGTTCTTGTTCTTGTTTATTTCCTCTTACCTCCATGGGGAAGTGGAACAGAATTCTTCCTCCGTAAGCCATGCGTGTTGTAAGAGGTGACTAAAATGCCGGGAGCAAGAAGCTAGTAACCCCTTCTCCTGTATATATTACTAAATGTAAAAGGAGAAACTTTCGTTTTTCCTTTTGGGCCACCCCGCCTCGGTGGGATACGGCCGGTGTGTTGAAAGAAAGAAAGAATACTCCTAGGTAGTAGGTTGGTTGACAGCAACCGCCCAAGGAGGTACTGTACTACCGTCCTGCCAAGTGAGTGTAAAACGAAAGCCTGTAATTGTTTTACATGATGGTAGGATTGCTGGTGTCCTTTTTTAAACATGCAAGATTTCAGGTACATCTTGCTACTTCTACTTAACTTAGGTCACACTACACATACATGTACAAGCATATATATACACAAACCCCACTGGGTTTTCTTCTATTTTCTTTCTAGTTCTTGTTCTTGTTTATTTCCTCTTATCTCCATGGGGAAGCGGAACAGAATTCTTCCTCCGTAAGCCATGCGTATTGTAAGAGGTGACTAAAATGCCGGGACCAAGGGGCTAGTAACCTCTTGTCCTGTATATATTACTAAATGTAAAAGGAGAAACTTTTGTTTTTCCTTTTGGGCCACCCTGCCTCGGTGGGATAGGGCCGGTTTGTTGAAAGAAGAAAGAAAGATGTACGCACTGCGTATAATTTAGTTTGACAACACCACCACAATGCTCACCAATTCACATGTGCTTATGGAGCTACCCTCACCGTGCAAGGAATTCTCATGATTTCCTTACGTTTTGTGCAGTTAATTTGCCAGGTTTCTTTCTTCTAACTATGGGTCCTAAGAAAGCAAGAGCAAAGGACAGTGCCGAGAAGAAAAAGAGGATGATTTGCATGGGATTAAAGCAAGAAATCATTGGTAAGCACAGACTAGGTACGAGGGTTGAGGACTTGGTGAGTGAGTACAAGCGTAGTGTGGTGAGATAAACATAAAAATTGTACAAAGTAGTTATAAGAAAAGTGTGAACTCCTGACAGGATATGCCGCTCTGCATTTCTTCTCCAAGGTATGTATATGTCATATGTACACCAGATCTAATTCAGTTAGCCTCACAATCTGTTTTCTCTTATAATAACATCTCTGATGTTTTCATACATTATTACTGCACCTATTACATACATAGAACACTTAACTCTGATATTAACCCTCCCCTCAAACATCTCCTTGCCAACCTCAACAGAACACATGACCATAACACAAGGCACAGATCACTCTTTGATGTTCCTCGTGTCCATCTCACGTTATGCAAAAACTCAATGCACATAAAAGGCCCTAAAATCTGGAATTCATTACCTGTAAATATAAAAGAAACACTACCTGTTTATAAATTCAAGTCTATTCTCAAAGATCACTTACTCACTCAAAACCAAATAAATACTGAATAACTGAACCTTATAAATTGTATATCCTAAATGTTACTCACAATTATATCACACAAATGTTAAACCTAGGACCCAATCTAACTTTGTTATTTTTTTAAATACACTACCTAACAGAATACTCCATTCGACTGAATGTACAGCAAAGCATGCAACCATATGACCTGTCTTTGTAATACTCATTTGTGCTTTATAGTTATCTGTTTACAATAATGTTTTATCACTGATTTCATCATTGCTTAGTTAATCTTAAGTTAATTTTAAGCCAGCCCATAATGCTATGCATATAAGTGGCTTTGGCATGCTGCTCTTACCTGTATTTTTTTGTACCTCTGTATGTATGCTAAAATTACTAAATAAATAAATAAATAAATAAAATAAATAGTGAGAATGCGCGACCACAATCCTCCTCCCTCTGCCTTCCACGTAATGACATAATATTTTATTCATTCTAGAGTGTATATCAGATTTCTATGTTATTTATTTTGTTTATTATGCTATATTAGATGAATTGTGACAGATAAATAAGCCATAGAGTTGATATTAGGGTTATTTTGTCATGCCTCCTGAGAACAGGAATTCAGCTGGAACGAATTAATTGCATATCAGTTAATTTAAATGAGGAAAATTGACCCAGCATACAAACAAATCAGGATACAAACAAGTCCATGGAACAGATTAAATTCGTAAGCCGAGGTTTCACTGTATTCACTATTGAAATTGAGACGTCATTAGTACAGTGGACTCTTGCCTAACGCTATTAATCCGTTCCTGAGAGCTCAACATTAGGCAAAATTATCGTTAGGCGAATTAATTTTCCCCATAAGAAATAATGGAAATCAAATTAATCCGTTCCTGACACCCCAAAGTATGAACAAAAAAAAATTTTTACCACATGAAATATTAATTTTAATACACACAAACTGAAGAAGACATGCACAGTTACATGACACTTACCTTTATTGAAGATCTGGTGATGATTGATGGGATGGGAGGAGGGGAGAGCATTGATGGTGTTAGTGTTTAGAAGGGGAATCCCCTTCCATTAGGACTTGAGGTGGCAAATCCTTTTCCGGGGTTACTTCCCTTCTTCTTTTAATGCCACTAGGACCAGCTTGAGAGTCACTGGACCTCTGTCGCACAACATATCTGTCCATAGAGGCCTGTACCTCCCGTTCCTTTATGACATTCCTAAAGTGTTTCACAACATTGTCAGTGTAATAGTCACCAGCATGGCTTGCAGTAGCTGTGTCAGGGTGATTTTCATCAAAAAAGGTTTGCACTTTAAGCCACATTGCACACATTTCCTTAATTTTTGAAGTAGGCAACTTCTTCAATTTCTCTATCCCCTCCTCTGAAGCAGTTTCCTCAGGTGTGGCCTCTTGCTGTTGAAGATGATCTAGCAGCTCATCAGTGGTTAGTTCTTCATTGTCCTCCTCCACCAACTCTTCCACATCCTCCCCACTAACCTCCAACCCCAACGACTTCCCCAATGCCACAATGGATTCCTCAACTGGCATAGGATTCCCAGGGTTAGCCTCAAACCCTTCAAAATCCCTTTTGTTTACACATTCTGGCCACAGTTTCTTCCAAGCAGAGTTCAAGGTCCTCTTAGTCACTTCCTCCCAAGCCTTACCTATAATGTTTACACAATTGAGGATGCTAAAGTGATCTCTACAAAACTCTCTTTGAGTCAATTGAGTTTCTGAGGTCACTACAAAGCACCTTTCAAACATAGCTTTTGTGTATAGTTTCTTGAAGTTGGAAATGACCTGCAGGTCCATGGGCTGCAGGAGAGGGGTGGTATTAGGAGGCAAAAAGTTGACCTTAATGAAGCTCATTTCCACAGAAAGTCGCTCTGCCACGTCTGAAGGATGACCAGGAGCATTGTCTAATACCAGGAGGCACTTAAGGTCTAATTTCTTTTCAATTAGGTAATTTTTCACAGTGGGGGCAAATGCATGGTGTAACCAGTCATAGAAAAAGTCCCTAGTGACCCATGCCTTACTGTTTGCCCTCCACAGCACACACAAATTAGCCTTGAGGACATTGTTTTTCCTGAACACTCTGGGAGTTTCAGAATGATACACCAATAAAGGCTTTACTTTGCAATCACCACTAGCATTGGCACACATCAACAGAGTAAGCCTGTCTTTCATAGGCTTATGTCCTGGGAGTGCCTTTTCCTCCTGAGTAATGTAGGTCATGCTTGGCATTTTCTTCCAAAACAGGCCTGTTTCGTCACACTTAAACACTTCTTCAGGTTTCAGTCCTTCACTGTCTATGTACTCCTTGAATTCCTGCACATATTTTTCACCCGCTTTGTGGTCCGAACTGGCAGCCTCACCATGCCTTATCACACTATGTATGCCACTACGCTTCTTAAATCTCTCAAACCAACCTTTGCTAGCCTTAAATTCACTCACATCACCACTAGTTGCAGGCATTTTTCTAATTAAATCATCATGCAACTTCCTAGCCTTTTCACATATGATCGCTTGAGAGATGCTATCTCCTGCTATCTGTTTTTCATTTATCCACACCAATAACAGTCTCTCAACATCTTCTATCACTTGCGATCTCTGTTTCGAAAACAAAGTTGTACCTTTGGCAAGAACAGCTTCCTTGATTGCCGTTTTCTTGGCCACAATAGTAGTGATGGTTGATTTGGGTTTTGTGTACAAACTGGCCAGCTTGGAGACACGCATTCCACTTTCATACTTAGCAATGATCTCTTTCTTCATATCCATAGTAATTCTCACCCTTTTTGCTGTGGGGTTGGCACTAGAAGCTTTCTTGGGGCCCATGGTGACTTATTTTGCAGGTGCAATCACTATAAAGGCTGTGATAATATGAAATGTTCTGATTGTATGCTTGGAAGTGACCGTGGTAGCTGGCTTGTAAACACTGGCACCCACGGAACAAGTGAGGCGGGCTCAGGCCGCACGTGGACGCATCTCAAAAGAATCGCGTTGAGCGAGTTTTTTAGCGCTAGCCGAGGCAAAATTTTTGCATTAAAATGGATCGCTAGGCGGATTTAACGTTATGCGATGCGTTCATTAGGCAAGGGTCCACTGTACTTTTTTGTGTAGCTTTCGAGTAACTGGTAGGTATTAAGTACGGTTCATCTGGTTAATTTTGAGTGATGAGATTTCTAAGTAGATCCTTAAATTGATTTGCAGGCAGGGGTCCTTCACTGTGTTCTGGTAATGAATTCCAGATCTTCGGGCCCTTTATGTGCATAGTATTTTTACACAGGGAGAGATGGACATGAGGAATATCGAAGAGTGATTTGTGTCTTGTATTATGCTTGTGTGTTCTGTTGTAGTTATCAAGTAGGAGTGTGAGAGGAGGGTTTATATTTGAGTATAGTGCTCTGTGTATGTAGTAGGCACAGTAATAAGTGTGGATGTTTTGTATGTTAAGTGAGTTAAGACTCTTGAAAAGCGGAGGAGTATGCTGTCTATTACAGGAGTTTGTAATCAATCGCACTGCAGCTTTTTGTTGGGTTATTAAAGGTTTAAGGTGATTTGCTGTGGTTGAGCCCCATGCACAAATACCATAGGTGAGGTAAGGGTAGATGAGTGAGTGGTATAGTGCAAGAAGAGCTGATCGGGGTACATAGTACCATATCTTTAAGAGGATGTCTACTGTTTTGGAGACTTTCTTGGATATTTGCTGTATGTGAGTTTGGAATTTGAGATTGCAATCTAGGCAGAGACCCAGAAATTTGCTGTGTGTGTGTCAGGAGATGGGTGAACAAATTATCAGTATGTTTAGCTGTACATTTGTAGCTCTGTTTCCAAATAGCATAAAATAGGTTTTGTCTATACTGACAGTAAGTTTGTTGGTGGTCATCCAAATAAATATTTTTAGTAGTTTGTCATTTACAGTGTCTATTAGTATGGTTGGGTTTGGGTGAGAGAAGACAAAAGTAGTGTAATCTGCAAATAAAATGGGTTTAAGGAGTTTAGATACATTTGGAAGGTCACCGATGTAAATGAGAAAGAGAAGTGGGCCAAGGACACTTCCCTGTGGGACTCCAACAAGAGCTGGTTGTGTAGTGGAGTTAGCTCCATTTGTGTATACATACTGGGTTCTGTTGCTAAGATAAAATTTTAGGTAATCTAGAGAGTGTCCTCTGACCCTGTAATTTTCAAGTTTTTGGTGCAATAGGTCATGGTCGACTGTATCAAAAGCTTTTCTTAAGTCTATGAAAATCCCAGGGAAAATTCATTTTATATTAGCTCAAGCATAAGTATAATTGCATCAGTAGTACTTTTTTTCAGTCTGAATGCAAATTGACAGGAGTTGAGTATGTTGTGGGGTACTAAGTAGGAGTAGACTTGTTTATGAATTAATTTTTCAAAGATTTTAGATAGTAAGGGCAAGTTTGATATAGGCCTATAGTTGTTCAACTCAGTTGGACCACCTCCTTTGAGGATCAGGGTGACTCTTGCTGTCTTGATTATGGATGGGAAGGTGGAAGATTCAATGGATTTGTTAAACAGAGTTGCAGTAATTAGTGACATGAGAACCTTTTTTATACATGAGTGGTGGTAAGTTATTTAGGTCACCTGTCTTGTTCTTTAGTGTTTTGATGATGAGTGAGATTTCATTAGGATTTGTTGGGGCTAAAAATAGAATATTTGGGTAGTTGTGAGTGAGGTAGTGTTTTGGTTAATGTTTGAGTTTGGAATTTTGCTTCCTAGCTTTGATCCTATGGTCGAGAAAAAGACATTAAGTTTGTTGGCAGTATTGGTTGACTGGAGGAGAGGTTCATCTGGTTTTGTTAAGTTAATCATTCTGTTTTATGACATCTTTTTAGATCCTAGAATTTCCGATAAGGTTTTCCAGGTCTTTTTCACATCACCCTTTTAGTCCTGAAATCTGTTTTCGTAATACAGTATTTTTGACATCCTTAATAGATTGGTTAGTATTGTCAGGTAATGTTTTGCTGTATCCTTTGTTATTAGACCCATTCTGTACTGTTTTTCATATAGATGTTTTTTATCAATAGATTTGAGGATGCTGTTTGTAAGCCATGGCTGTTTAGTCTATTAGTTGTGATCTGAGTTTTTATCGGGCAAATATTATTCTTATTATTTTTTTTTTACTATTTTTTTTTAACAAGTCGGCCGTCTCCCACCAAAGCAGGGTGACCCAGTAAAAGTAGGCCTTAGACAGGGATGTGTAATGTCACCATGGTTGTTTAACATATTTTTAGATGGAGTTGTAAAAGAATAAATGCTAAGGTGTTCGGGAGTGGGGTGCGATTAAATTATGGGGAATCAAATACAATATGGGAGTTGACATAGTTACTTTTTTGCTGATGATACTGTGCTTTTGGAAGATTCTAAAGAAAAATTGCAAAGGTTAGTGGACAACTTTGGGAGGGTGTGTAAAGTGAACATAGATATGAGTAAGGTGATGAGGCTATCAGATGAGTTATGTAAAGAAAAATTGGATATCACATTGGAGGGAGGGAATATAGATGAAGTGAATGTGTTCAGGTATTTGTGAGTAGATTTATCAGCAGATGGGTTTATGAAGGATGAGGTTAATCATAGAATTGATAAAGGAAAAAAGGTGAGAGGTGTATTGAGGTATCTGTGGAGACAAAACGTTATCAGTGGAGGCAAAGAAGGGAATGTACGAGAGTTTGGTGGTACCAACACACTTATCTGGGAGTGAATCATAGGTTGTGAATACTGCAGCGAAGAGGAGGCTGCAGGTGGTGATGTCATGTTTAAGGGCAATGTGTGGTGTGAATATTATGCAGAGAATTTGTAGTGTGGAAATTAGAAGCAGGTGTGGAGTTACAAAAAGTATTATTCAGAGGGCTGAAGAGGAGTTATTGAGGTGGTTTGGTCATTTAGAGAAGATGGAGCAAAATTGAATGATGTGGAGGGTGTATAAATCTGTAGTGGAGAGGAGGAGGAGGGGTAGGGGTCATCCTAGAGACCCTATGGGCTCTGGTGGCCTGGTGGTTAACGCTCTCGCTTCACACAGCGAGGGCCTGGGTTCGATTCCCAGCCAGAGTAGAAACATTGGGTGTGTTTCTTTCCACCTGTTGTCTATGTTCACCCATCAGTAAAATGGGTACATGGATGTTAGTCGACTGGTGTGGGTCGCATCCTGGGACACTGACCTAATTTGCCCGAGATGCTCAGCATAACAAGTGGCTTTCTATGTAGTAGTATGTCATTGTTGTCAGGTAGGACTGTATACCATGTACATGTACTTGTAGTAAATAAAGATTATTATTATTATTATTATTATTATTATTATTAAAGAATGACGATAAATTCCCACCCCAGACAGCATACTCCACCAGCATTCAAAAGTCTAAACTTACTCACCGTAGAGAACATCCATGCCTATTATTGTGCCCACTACATACGTAGAACACTACACTCAAATATAAACCTTCCTCTCAAACTTCTCCTTACCAACCTTAACAGGACACACGACCATAACACAAGGCACAGATTACTCTTTGATGTTTCCAGTGTCCATCTCACACTATGTAAAAACTCTATGCACATAAAGGGCCCAAAAATTTGGAATTCATTACCAGTGAATACCAAAAGAACCCTGTCTGTACATCAATTCAATCTCTTCTTAAAAACCACCTACTCACCCAAAACTAAATACTCAGTACTTAACCTTACCAATAAAGCTACCAAATCACTCTCCACCACCTTAAATTATAATTACTCATTGTGTTACTCCCCTAGCCTCAGAACCCCAAAAGTAAATGCTCAAAGTACAGTAAATTCTCATATTTTAATACAAATATTTTAATGCAAATGTTGAATAACATATATTTGACATAAGTATAGCCTATTGTATAATTAGTGCAACCTGATCAAACTATGTTTTGTGCATCTAGTGTTAAGTAATCAGTAATCTGTTAAGTTTAGACTGCCTGTAATGCCAAGGCATGATAGTAGCTCTCTTTGCACTACAAATCATTGTAAACTCTCACTGTAAACTATGTACCTATGTATATATACTACCTATAATGTCAGCCACATTGTAAACTTGCAAAGAAATAAAAAAAATCTAAAAATCTAAAATCTAGGAGAGGATGGAGGGAGGGGGTAAAAGAGGTTTTAGTGTGCAAGGGGCTTGGACATGCATTAGGCATGTGTGAGTGTTAGATAGGAGTGAATGGAGATGAAGGGTTTTTGGGACCTGATGAGCTGTTGGAGTATGAGCAGGGTAATATTTTGTGAAGGGATTCAGGGAAACCGGTTAGCTGGACTTGAGTCCTCCTTTCACTACCTTCACAATCCTTTTTGTATAACAGCAATGGATATTAATACGGCTAATTTGTTTAATCGTTTTCCCTTTCCTCTACATATTCACTCTCTACTGACCTTCCTTGATTTACCTCCCCTTTATGTTCACCTTGCATCTTTCTCTTCCCACTTAATCCTTGGGAGGTTCCGATGATTCATGTTTACTCCTCACCACTCCCACATGCAGAAGCTCTCCTGCCTACTATGACTTCATGATCACTCTTCATTGAAAACTTCCATTTTCATTCTTGTGCTTTTGTGGTATATACTGACAGTTCTAAATTCCTAATTAATGTCAGATAAGGAGCTGTTTTTCCTAAAAGAATAATCCATGGTCATTTACTAGACTCGGCCGAGTTACATGTAGTTCTCATGACTATCATAGACGCTACATCGATATCTTCCTCCTCATTTGAAGTTGTGTCAAGGTACTCTCACAGTGCATTACAGACTATTTAGAAATTCGACTCCTGTCATCTTTCACATTACACTTTGGTTTTGCCGCATTTCCAGTAAAGGCACAGACTTCGGTTTTTGCTTGGTCTCTGGACATGTCAGTGTTGGGGGTAGTGAACAAGCAGACTCAACCACTCGGTCAGCAATTCATGACCCATTTTCCCAAAGGGGTATTCCTTACCCGATTGTTTTTCAGTGACTCAACAACTTTGTACCCACTGGCAACAATGTTGGTCCGAGTTGACCTACAACAAATTGTTTTCTGCCAAACCACCTCTAGGTTTCTGGCCATCTTTCCACTGCTGTCACATTTGGGAGACTGCACTCTCCCACTGCACTTTCTGGCCATGCATGCTTCATTCATGGACACTTCGTGGAAAACTGCCTGGCACCACTCTGTGAGGATTATTGAGTTACAGTCAGTTCACGATATTTTAATACAATGTTCAGACCATCAGCAGGAATGCAGAATTCATTTCTGTCTTCTCCACCACCTAAACACTCATACTGACCTCTTTGCTGAAAGTTCCACCTCTAACACAGACTCTAACTTTTTATCAAAAACTAACTTCTCACCCTCACACACTCCTATACCTTCACTAATTCCTACCCTCACACTTTACTTCCACTAATTCTCACGCTCTCCTCTACCTTCACTAATTCCTACCTTCACACTCTACCTCCACTAATTCTCACCCTCACACTCTCCTCTACCTTCACTAATTCCTACTCTTACACACTACCTCCACTAATTCTCACCCTCACACTCTCCTCTAACTTCACTAATTCCTACCCTCACACTTGACTTCCACTAATTCTCACCCTCTCCTCTACCTTCACTAATTCCTACCCTCACACTCCACCTCCACTAATTCTCACCCTTACACTCTCCTCTACCTTCACTAATTCCTACTCTTACACACTACCTCCACTAATTCTCACCCTCACACTCTCCTCTATCTTCACTAATTCCTACCCTCACACTTTACTTCCACTAATTCTCACACTCTACCTTCACTAATTCCTACCCTCACACTCTACCTCCACTAATTCTCACCCTCACACTCTCCTCTACCTTCACTAATTCCTACTCTTACACACTACCTCCACTAATTCTCACCCTCACACTCTCCTCTACCTTCACTAATTCCTACCCTCACACTCTACCTCCACTAATTCTCACACTTACACTCTCCTCTACCTTCACTAATTCCTACCCTCACACTCTACCTCCATTAATTCTCACCCTTACACTCTCCTCTACCTTCTCTAATTCCTACCCTCACACTCTACCTCCACTAATTCTCACCCTCACACTCTCCTCTACCTTCACTAATCCCTACCCTCACACTCTCCTCTACCTTCACTAATCCCTACCCTCACACTCTCCTCTACCTTCACTAATCCCTACCCTCACACTCTCCTCTACCTTCACTAATCCCTACCCTCACACTCTACCTCCAGTAAATCCAACCCTCACACTCTCCCTCCAGTAAATCCAACCCTCACACTCTACCTCCAGTAATTCCTATCTTCACACTCTACCTCCAGTAATTCCTACCCTCACATTCTACCTCCGGTAATTCCTACCCTCACACTCTACCTCCAGTAATTCGTACCCTCACATTCTACCTCCAGTAATTCCTACCCTCACACTCTACCTCCAGTAATTCATACCCTCACATTGTACCTCCAGTAATTCCTACCCTCACACTCTACCTCTAGTAATTCCTACCCTCACATTCTACCTCCAGTAATTCCTACCCTCACACTCTACCTCCAGTAATTCCTACCCTCACATTCTACCTCCAGTAATTCCTACCCTCACACTCTACCTCCAGTAATTCCTACCCTCACATTCTCCCTCCAGTAATTCCTACCCTCACATTCTCCCTCCAGTAATTCCTACCCTCACACTCTCCCTCCAGTAATTCCTACCCTCACACTCTACCTCCAGTAATTCCTACCCTCACATTCTACCTCCAGTAATTCCTACCCCCACATTCTACCTCCAGTAATTCCTACCCTCACATTCTACCTCCAGTAATTCCTACCCCTCACAGTCTACCTCCAGTAATTCCTACCCCTCACAGTCTACCTCCAGTAATTCTTACCCTCACAGTCTACCTCCGGTAATTCCTACCCTCACACTCTACCTCCAGTAATTCCTACCCTCACATTCTACCTCCAGTAATTCCTACCCTCACATTCTACCTCCAGTAATTCCTACCTTCACATTCTACCTCCAGTAATTCCTACTTTCACACTCTACCTCCAGTAATTCCTACCCTCACACTCTACCTCCAGTAATTCCTACCCTCACATTCTACCTCCAGCAATTCCTACCCTCACCTTCTACCTCCAGTAATTCCTACCCTCACCTTCTACCTCCAGTAATTCCTACCCTCACACTCTACCTCCAGTAATTCCTACCCTCACAGTCTACCTCCAGTAATTCCTACCCTTACAGTCTACCTCCAGTAATTCCTACCCTCACAGTCTACCTCCAGTAATTCCTACCCTCACACTCTACCTCCAGTAATTCCTACCCTCACATTCTACCTCCAGTAATTCCTACCCTTACACTCTACTTCCAGTAATTCCTACCCTCACATTCTACCTCCAGTAATTCCTACCCTTAATCTCTACCTCCAGTAATTCCTACCCTCACATTCTACCTCCAGTAATTCCTACCCTCACATTCTTTTTTTTTATTATTATCACACCGGCCGATTCCCACCAAGGCAGGGTGGCCCGAAAAAGAAAAACTTTCACCATCATTCACTCCATCACTGTCTTGCCAGAAGGGTGCTTTACACTACAGTTTTTAAACTGCAACATTAACACCCCTCCTTCAGAGTGCAGGCACTGTACTTCCCATCTCCAGGACTCAAGTCCGGCCTGCCGGTTTCCCTGAATCCCTTCATAAATGTTACTTTGCTCACACTCCAACAGCACGTCAAGTATTAAAAACCATTTGTCTCCATTCACTCCTATCAAACACGCTCACGCATGCCTGCTGGAAGTCCAAGCCCCTCGCACACAAAACCTCCTTTACCCCCTCCCTCCAACCCTTCCTAGGCCGACCCCTACCCCGCCTTCCTTCCACTACAGACTGATACACTCTTGAAGTCATTCTGTTTCGCTCAATTCTCTCTACATGTCCGAACCACCTCAACAACCCTTCCTCAGCCCTCTGGACAACAGTTTTGGTAATCCCGCACCTCCTCCTAACTTCCAAACTACGAATTCTCTGCATTATATTCACACCACACATTGCCCTCAGACATGACATCTCCACTGCCTCCAGCCTTCTCCTCGCTGCAACATTCATCACCCACGCTTCACACCCATATAAGAGCGTTGGTAAAACTATACTCTCATACATTCCCCTCTTTGCCTCCAAGGACAAAGTTCTTTGTCTCCACAGACTCCTAAGTGCACCACTCACTCTTTTTCCCTCATCAATTCTATGATTCACCTCATCTTTCATAGACCCATCCGCTGACACGTCCACTCCCAAATATCTGAATACGTTCACCTCCTCCATACTCTCTCCCTCCAATCTGATATTCAATCTTTCATCACCTAATCTTTTTGTTATCCTCATAACCTTACTCTTTCCTGTATTCACCTTTAATTTTCTTCTTTTGCACACCCTACCAAATTCATCCACCAATCTCTGCAACTTCTCTTCAGAATCTCCCAAGAGCACAGTGTCATCAGCAAAGAGCAGCTGTGACAACTCCCACTTTGTGTGTGATTCTTTATCTTTTAACTCCACGCCTCTTGCCAAGACCCTCGCATTTACTTCTCTTACAACCCCATCTATAAATATATTAAACAACCACGGTGACATCACACATCCTTGTCTAAGGCCTGCTTTTACTGGGAAAAAATTTCCCTCTTTCCTACATACTCTAACCTGAACCTCACTATCCTCATAAAAACTCTTCACTGCTTTCAGTAACCTACCTCCTACACCATACACTTGCAACATCTGCCACATTGCCCCCCTATCCACCCTGTCATACGCCTTTTCCAAATCCATAAATGCCACAAAGACCTCTTTAGCCTTATCTAAATACTGTTCACTTATATGTTTCACTGTAAACACCTGGTCCACACACCCCCTACCTTTCCTAAAGCCTCCTTGTTCATCTGCTATCCTATTCTCCGTCTTACTCTTAATTCTTTCAATTATAACTCTACCATACACTTTACCAGGTACACTCAACAGACTTATCCCCCTATAATTTTTGCACTCTCTTTTATCCCTTTTGCCTTTATACAAAGGAACTATGCATGCTCTCTGCCAATCCCTAGGTACCTTACCCTCTTCCATACATTTATTAAATAATTGCACCAACCACTCCAAAACTATATCCCCACCTGCTTTTAACATTTCTATCTTTATCCCATCAATCCCGGCTGCCTTACCCCCTTTCATTTTACCTACTGCCTCACGAACTTCCCCCACACTCACAACTGGCTCTTCCTCACTCCTACAAGATGTTATTCCTCCTTGCCCTATACATGAAATCACAGCTTCCCTATCTTCATCAACATTTAACAATTCCTCAAAATATTCCTTCCATCTTCCCAATACCTCTAACTCTCCATTTAATAACTCTCCTCTCCTATTTTTAACTGACAAATCCATTTGTTCTCTAGGCTTTCTTAACTTGTTAATCTCACTCCGAAACTTTTTCTTATTTTCAACAAAATTTGTTGATAACATCTCACCCACTCTCTCATTTGCTCTCTTTTTACATTGCTTCACCACTCTCTTAACTTCTCTCTTTTTCTCCATATACTCTTCCCTCCTTGCATCACTTCTACTTTGTAAAAACTTCTCATATGCTAACTTTTTCTCCCTTACTACTCTCTTTACATCATCATTCCACCAATCGCTCCTCTTCCCTCCTGCACCCACTTTCCTGTAACCACAAACTTCTGCTGAACACTCTAACACTACATTTTTAAACCTACCCCATACCTCTTCGACCCCATTGCCTATGCTCTCATTAGCCCATCTATCCTCCAATAGCTGTTTATATCTTACCCTAACTGCCTCCTCTTTTAGTTTATAAACCTTCACCTCTCTCTTCCCTGATGCTTCTATTCTCCTTGTATCCCATCTACCTTTTACTCTCAGTGTAGCTACAACTAGAAAGTGATCTGATATATCTGTGGCCCCTCTATAAACATGTACATCCTGAAGTCTACTCAACAGTCTTTTATCTACCAATACATAATCCAATAAACTACTGTCATTTCGCCCTACATCATATCGTGTATACTTATTTATCCTCTTTTTCTTAAAATATGTATTACCTATAACTAAACCCCTTTCTATACAAAGTTCAATCAAAGGGCTCCCATTATCATTTACACCTGGCACCCCAAACTTACCTACCACACCCTCTCTAAAAGTTTCTCCTACTTTAGCATTCAAGTCCCCTACCACAATTACTCTCTCACTTGGTTCAAAGGCTCCTATACATTCACTTAACATCTCCCAAAATCTCTCTCTCTCCTCTGCATTCCTCTCTTCTCCAGGTGCATACACGCTTATTATGACCCACTTCTCGCATCCAACCTTTACTTTAATCCACATAATTCTTGAATTTACACATTCATATTCTCTTTTCTCCTTCCATAACTGATCATTTAACATTACTGCTACCCCTTCCTTTGCTCTAACTCTCTCAGATACTCCAGATTTAATCCCATTTATTTCCCCCCACTGAAACTCTCCTACCCCCTTCAGCTTTGTTTCGCTTAGGGCCAGGACATCCAACTTCTTTTCATTCATAACATCAGCAATCATCTGTTTCTTGTCATCCGCACTACATCCACGCACATTTAAGCAACCCAGTTTTATAAAGTTTTTCTTCTTCTCTTTTTTAGTAATTGTATACAGGAGAAGGGGTTACTAGCCCATTGCTCCCGGCATTTTAGTCGCCTCATACGACACGCATGGCTTACGGAGGAAAGATTCTTTTCCACTTCCCCATGGACAATAGAAGAAATAAAAAAGAACAAGAGCTATTTAGAAAAAGGAGAAAAACCTAGATGTATGTATATATATATATGCATGTGCGTGTCTGTGAAGTGTGACCAAAGTGTAAGTAGGAGTAGCAAGATATCCCTGTTATCTTAGCGTGTTTATGAGACAGAAAAAGAAACCAGCAATCCTACCATCATGCAAAACAGTTACAGGTTTTTGTTTCACAGTCATCTGGCAGGACGGTAGTACTTCCCTGGGTGGTTGCTGTCTACCAACCTACTACCTAATACTACCTCACATTCTACCTCCAGTAATTCCTACCCTCACACTCTACCTCCAGTAATTCCTACCCTCACATTCTACCTCCAGTAGTTCCTACCCTCACATTCTACCTCCAGTAATTCCTACCTTTACACTCTACCTCCAGTAATTCCTTCCCTCACATTCTACCTCTAGTAATTCCTACCCTCACACTCTACCTCCAGTAATTCCTACCCTCACATTCTACCTCCAGTAATTCCTACCCTCACATTCTACCTCCAGTAATTCCTACCCTTAATCTCTACCTCCAGTAATTCCTACCCTCACATTCTACCTCCAGTAATTCCTACCCTCACATTCTACCTCCAGTAATTCCTACCTTCACACTCTACCTCCAGTAATTCCTACCCTCACATTCTCCCTCCAGTAATTCCTACCCTCACATTCTCCCTCCAGTAATTCCTACCCTCACACTCTACCTCCACTAATTCTGACCCTCACACTCTACCTCCACAAATTCCTACCCTCATACTCTACCTCCAGTAATTCCTACCCTCACACTCTACCTCCAGTAATTTCTACCCTCACACTCTTTCTCCAGTAATTCCTACCCTCACACTCTACCTCCAATAATTCCTACCCTCACACTCTACCTCCAGTAAATCCAACCCTCACACTCTACCTCCAGTAATTCCTACCCTCACACTCTACCTCCACTAATTCCTACCCTCACACTCTACCTCCACTAATTCCTACCCTCACACTCTACCTCCACTAATTCCAACCCTCACACTCTACCTCCAGTAATTCCTACCCTCACACTCTACCTCCAGTAATTCCTACCCTCACACTCTACCTCCAGTAATTCCTACCCTCACATTCTACCTCCAGTAATTCCTACCCTCACACTCTACCTCCAGTAATTCCTACCCTCACACTCTACCTCCAGTAATTCCTACCCTCACACTTTACCTCCAGTAATTCCTACCCTCACATTCTACCTCCAGTAATACCTACCCTCACATTCTACCTCCAGTAATTCCTACCCTTAATCTCTACCTCCAGTAATTCCTACCCTCACATTCTACCTCCAGTAATTCCTACCTTCACACTCTACCTCCAGTAATTCCTACCTTGACATTCTACCTCCAGTAATTCCTACCTTCACATTCTACCTCCAGTAATTCCTAGCCTCACATTCTACCTCCAGTAATTCCTACCCTCACATTCTACCTCCAGTAATTCCTACCTTTACACTCTACCTCCAGTAATTCCTACCTTCACATTCTACCTCTAGTAATTCCTACCCTCACACTCTACCTCCAGTAATTCCTACCCTCACATTCTACCTCCAGTAATTCCTACCTTTACACTCTACCTCCAGTAATTCCTACCCTCACATTCTACCTCTAGTAATTCCTACCTTCACACTCTACCTCCAGTAATTCCTACCTTCACACTCTACCTCCAGTAATTCCTACCTTCACACTCTACCTCCAGTAATTCCTACC
This sequence comes from Cherax quadricarinatus, assembly GCF_038502225.1. Taxonomy (NCBI): domain Eukaryota; kingdom Metazoa; phylum Arthropoda; class Malacostraca; order Decapoda; family Parastacidae; genus Cherax; species Cherax quadricarinatus. The sequence continues at coordinate 25,196,442 of NC_091332.1, forward strand.
TTCACACTCTATCCCTGAGTTATTCCTAACCTTTGCACATTTAAGACTGCTCAACTATTTGATCATTTACGTCAAACTTAAAATTGTTTCAATTTCATTATTGTATATTGTGCTTGATGATTGCTCAACCATTTACTCATTACTTCAACTTTTAAGTGTTTCAATTTCATTGTTTTAAATTGTGCTAAATTGTACTACTGTATTTTGTAAATTGTGTTTGATGATTGCTCAGCTATTTAATCATTACTTCAAACTTAAAAATTCTTTCAACTTCATTATTTTAAATTGTTCTAAATTGTAATACTGCTTTTTTTTATAAACTATATTAAAACTAATTATTCTCTATTGAACTTACTAAAGCTATATAGTGTGAACTACTTGAATATTTAATTTTCTTGTATTCATTGTAATTCACCTAAAGACCATATGTAAAATTACTGCACTGTTATTGCCTTATTAATCTTAAGTTAGTCTAAGTTTGCCTGAAATGCTTTGCATATAAAGGGGCTTTTGGCATGTTCACCAAATTATTACACTCCTTTGTACAAACATGTATCATGCTAAAGTACACTTGTTATTGTTATTTCCACTTTTGCACATCCCTTTTTGGAGCATTGTATGACAGTTTCAGTTTTTGTGCTTAAATTGGTTATTATAATAATACATAATAAATAATGCATAATAATAATATAGCTTATGTCTTTCCACATTTCGTTCTCATAGATGCGAGCGATGTTCCTCACTTAATGTTACTTATTACTTATACCCACTTAAATCCTTTATTTATTTATTTATTTATTTATTTATTTATTTAGTAATTTGAGCATACATACAGAGGTACAAAAAATACAGGTAAGAGCAGCATGCCAAAGCCACTTACATGCATAGCATTACGGGCTGGCTTAAAATTAACTTAAGATTAACTAAGCAATGATGAAATCAGTGATAAAACATTATTGTAAACAGATAACTATAAAGCACAAATAAGTATTACAAAGACAGGTCATATGGTTGCATGCATTGCTGTACATTCAGTCAAATGGAGTACGTACCATGAAAGCTTCTGGGGTTGTGGAATGAGCCAGTAAGGTCACAGTTAGTGCTACTGACACAACTATGTCACAGAAATGGCGCTTGTAAAATCTGTGCTATTTCTTTCGTGTGGATGGGTATGGGGTGCATAGTAAAGATATTAAACTAACTGTTTTGAGGTAGAGGGGGCTAAGCTTATGAGTTACAGGGATATCTTTCTCAGATCACATGGTGATCAAAATACATCTAGTTTATTTAGGATAATATCATTGGGAATACCTCCAGTGAGTACTAAAATGTGGTAAAATATTTGGTAATAATTATCATATGGTATTTACAATTAATCGATTAAACATATTCCCATGTTTAGAGTCGGTATGTTGGCTACTATGAACACGTGGTTCGTGCTGGTGGGCGCCTTCCTCCGGAGACACCCTTGATTATCACCAGGATAACTTTACATGGGATGCATTCTGTGGGTGCTGGTGATGGCTCTGAATTCTACTTCACCGTTCAGAGCCGCTGCCACACCATACCCTTCCAGGCTAATATTGCTACTCAAAGAAACTGTACGGTAAGAAATGTGTCATATACACTATTATTCTTAATCTTTATAACAGTAGCTTCAACAAACTATTCTTTATTACATATTACTTTTGCAGTACAGTGGAACCCTGGTTTTCATCTTTAATCTGTTCCAGAAGGTCGGCCGAAAACTGATTTGTACGAAAACTGAAGTAATATTTCCAATAAGAAATAATATAAATCCAATTAATCCATTCCAGACACCCAAAAATATTAACAAAAAATATATTTTATAGAGAATAACTATAGTTTTACATACAGAAAACAATGAAAAATAAATATAAATGACTAATGAAATGTATAAATGAACATTTAGCATCATTTTTACCTTTATTGAAGACTTTTGTTGGCGTATGGGATATGGCGAGGAGTGGAGAGAGAGGAGAGGTTATTGTTTGGAAGGGAATCCCCTCTCCATAAGGACTTCAGATATCAAAGCCCTATCTGGAGTTACTTCACTTCTTTGTCTTTTACTGGCACTAGGACCAGCTTGAGAGTTACTGGACCCCTGTTGCACAAAAAATCTGTCCAGAGAGGCCTGTTTCTGGCATCTCTTTAAGATTTACCTAAAGTGGGACACGGCATTTTCATTGAATATGTTGCTGAGACAGTTTGCAACAGCTTTATTAGGGTGATATTTCTCCACAGAGCTTTGCACCTCACTCCACTTTGCACAAATGTCCTTAATCACTGAAGAAGGCACATTCTTCCCCCTCTCTTCCTCCTCCTCTGAAGCAATTTCCTCAGCTAAGGTCTTTTGCTGTTCCAGATAAAGGTCTTGCAGCTCTTCAGTGGTTAGCTCTTCCCTGTAGTCATCCACCACTCTTCCACATCCTGGCCACTCACCTCCAACCCCATGGACTTCCCCAAAGACACAATAGATTCCACAACAGGCGTAGGGTTGTCAGGGTCCGCCTCAAACCCTTCAAAATCCTTCCCTTGGACACATTCTGGCCTCAATTTCCTCCAAGAAGAATTAATCGTCCTGGAAGTCACTCCCTGCCAAGCTTTATCTATAAGGCTTATACAATTGAGGATATTGAAGTGATTCCTCCAGAACTCTCTTAGGGTTAATTCAGTGTCCGAGGTCACTTCAGAGCACCCTTGAAACATTGCTTTGGTGTGGAGTTTTTTAAAGTTTGAAATGACCTGCTGGTCCATGGGCTGGGCGAGAGGAGTTTACCTGGAGAGAGTTCCGGGGGTCAACGCCCCCGCGGCTCGGTCTGTGACCAGGCCTCATGGTGGATCAGAGCCTGATCAACCATTCTGTTACTACTGGCTGCACGCAATCCAACGTACAAGCCACAGCCCGGCTGGTCAGGTACTGACTTTAGGTGCTTGTCCAGTGCCTGCTTGAAGACAGCCAGGGGTCTATTGGTAATCCTCCTTATGTATGCTGGGAGGCAGTTGAACAGTCTCGGGCCCCTGACACTTATTGTATTGTCTCTTAATTTGCTAGTGACTGTTGTGATAGAAACACAGGCCTTATCTCTAGGCTTTATTGAACATAGAATCTTCATAGTACTTCCGCAACAACAAAATATAATGACTAGTACATCTAATAACTGCTTCTACAGGGATGGTGATTTCTTGCATATGTCAGGAGAAAAGTTATAACTACAGGCTACATATTTAAACTCACCATGTAATCTGCATCACTAATATATGGATATAAGAGAAGAGAATCACACACCATGTGTTGGTGCCCATGACACAAACCAAGCTGTTGTTGTTGTTAAGGGCCCCGAGAGGTGGTGCAGAATTATCCTGCTGCTGCTCCCCACAGGAGCAGTATCACTACAGTGACACCCCTGCTTTTCATTGGGGGGATGTTGCATCGTCTGTCGAGTCTTTTGCTTTCGTTGTGAGTGATTTTCGTGTGCAAGTTTAGTACTAGTCCCTCTAGGATTTTCCAGGTGTATATAATCATGTATCTCTCCCGTCTGCACTCCAGGGAATACAGGTTCAGGAACTTCAAGCGCTCCCAGTAATTGAGGTGTTTTATCTCCGTTATGCGCGCGCCGTGAAGGTTCTCTGCACATTTTCTAGGTCAGCAATTTCACCTGCCTCGAAAGGTGCTGTTAGTGTGCAGCAATATTCCAGCCTAGATAGAACAAGCGACCTGAAGAGTGTCATCATGGGCTTGGTATCCCTAGTTTTGAAGGTTCTCATTATCCATCCAGGATGGATACAAGATGTGAGCGAGTATTGTGCCTTGTGGAACAGAGCTTTTCACCATAGCTGCCTCAGACTTTACTCTGTTGACTACTACTCTTTGTGTTCTGTTTGTGAGGAATAAGAACTTCACTGTGATGAGACTAAACTTCCCCAACAATTGGTCCTCTAAGACTTGAAGATGAGCAGGAACATTGTCCATTACCAGGAGGCACTTGAGTGGCAGTTTATTTTCCAGGAGGTATTTCTTCACACTCGGGCCAAACACTTCATTGACCCACTCAGTGAAAATTTGCCTCGTGACCCATGCCTTATTGTTAGCCTTCCACATCACACAATTTACTCTTGATGACGTTGTTTTTCTTGAACACTTGGGGATTTTCAGAGTGATGCACCAATAAAAGCTTCACTGTGAAATTCCCACTAGCATTACCACAGAACAAAAGAGTTAGCCTATCCTTCATAGGCTTGTGTCCTGGCAGTGCCTTTTCCTCCTGTGTGATGTAGGTCCTCTTGGCATTTTCTTCCAAAAGAGGCGTGTTTCATCACAATTGAAGACTTGTTGGGGGAGGAATCTTTCAGCCTCTATGTACTCCTTGAATTCATCAACGAATTCTTCGGCCCCATATTTGTCCGAATTTGCAGCCTCGCCATGCCTTACCACACTGTGTATGCCACTTCACTTCTTGAATCTGTCAAACCAACCTTTGCTGGCCTTAAATTCACTAACAGCAATGCTCGTTCCAGGGGTCTTCTTTACGAGATCTGCATGTAACTGCCTTGCCTTTTTGCAAATTATCGCCTCCACAACACTATCTCCCACTAACTGTTTTTGGTTGATCCATACCAACAATAACTCAACATCTTTAATTGTTTGCGATCTCTGTTTCGTTAGCACACTTACCCATTTCACAACATCAGCTTCATTGATTTCTTTTTTCTTTGCCAGGATGGAACTGATTGTTAATGTGGACCTCCCATACATCCTGGCGAGCTCAGCCACATGTACACCACTTCCATATTTTTCTATGAGTTCTTTCTTGAATTCTATCATGTTTCTCCCCTTCTTTACTCAGAACTTTCTTTGGTCCCATGGTGGCTTACTTAAAAAAAGTGGTTGAAAGCTGAATTGTACAATAACCGGACCGGACAAAAACCAGGGTTCCACTGTAATGTGTGTATATTTTTTATGGTAGTCAGTATAATTTATCTTTATTACAGGAAATTCTCATTTTTTATCATATACTCACCACTGTGTGACCCTTAAGGTTTAACACTTAATAATAATAATAATTATATAATTATTGCAGTATTGAAGTACAGTAGGGCCCCACTTATATGGCAGGTTAGGTTCCAGGGTACCGCCGGAAAGCAGAGCGCCATTTTTTCCAATTATAAATGCATATAAATTCCAGACAACAAGTTTACACTAACATATATTAAGCTAACAGTAGAACTAGGCATTAAAAACAATAAAAAGTCATATATATACACAGTACATTCCAACTCCTTAAACCAGTCCTATTTGCCATTTTTTCATATAAATTCCAGACAACAAGTTTACACTAACATATATTAAGCTAACAGTAGAACTAGGCATTAAAAACAATAAAAAGTCATATATATACACAGTACATTCCAACTCCTTAAACCAGTCCTATTTGTCCTATATGTCTACTCCCATTCCAACCCAGCTGTGCTTAGAAACACTGTAAACAACGAGCTGCTAAAAATATATACTACTTGGATGATGACCAACAAACTCACTCTCAACATAGACAAAACATACTTCATGCTATTTGGCAACAGAGCCTTTAATATCCAGCTTAATATATTGATAAATACACACTGAGGGTAAATTTCTAGGTCTTCTCCTTGACTGTAATCTTAAATTTCATTCCCACATCCAGCATATATCCAAGAAAATTTCCGAGTCAGTAGGCATCCTTTCCAAGATACAATACTATGTACCACAAACGACACTCCTTACATGACTCCTTACCTTATACCACTCTTTAATACGTATATCCTTACCTCACCTATGGTATTTGTGCCTGGGGCTCAACCACAGCCAACCACCTTAACCCTTTCAGGGTTTCCGATGTACTAGTATGGCTTACGCACCAGGGTTATTGACGTACTAGTATGTGTAAATTCTAGCGCCTTCAAATCTAGTGGGAAAAAGCTGGTAGGTCTGCATATGAAAGAATGGGTCTATGTGGTCAGTGTGCACAGTATAAAAAAAAAATCCTGCAGCACACTGTGCGTAATGAGAAAATAAAATCTTTGACCGTGTTTTTGGTTTAAAATAACGACTTTGCACTGTATTTTCTTATGGTATTTATGGTTATATTCTAGTTTTCCTGGTCTCATTTTATAGAATGGAAGACATTACAGAAATTGAGATGATTTTGATTGGTTTCAGAATGAAAAGTACCTTGAAATTGAGCTCAAAGTAGCAGAAATGTTCGATTTTTGCCAAAGTTTAAAAGTAAACAAATCATGTCACGTGTCCAATACACGTCAACTGGTGAGTCTAATATTCTTTCACAAGTGTGCTGATATTATCTATACCATTTCTACACTAATGCAGTAGTCTGCATAACAGTAAATCTATTTTTGGTGAGAATAAAAATTCAAAGTGGAAAGCAAAAGAAATGTAAGAGGGGCCTGGGGATGTGACTAATGAACAGAAGAAATGTTATTTTAGTGCCAGGAATGTCTGTCTTGTTTATTCTGGACCCTATTTGGAAATTGGCATCTTTTGAAATTTGTGTGAAATTGGCAAAATTTCTAATTTCTGACCACTTTATTGGATAGTTAAAATCGGTAAATGGATGGTTTCTTGTACTCATTCGATAGAAAAAATGGAGTTCTAGCGAAATAGTTATCATTTTTGTAGACTAGTATACTGGAATTGGCCAAAAATAGGGCTCAAAGTCGGCGAAATCGCCGATGCGTAAACATCATCGAGACCGCTAACTTTGCAAGAGAATAATTCCGGAAGTTTTCCATCAAATTTCATACTTTTGGTGTCATTACAATCAGGAAAAGATTCTCTATCTTTTCATAAGAAAAAATCATTTTTTTTTTCTGAAAAATTTTCGACCCTGAGAACAAGTTTAGGAGATGGCCTCTCGACCCTGAAAGGGTTAAACCTTTAACCCTTTCAGGGTCCAAGGCCAAAATCTGAAGTCACGCACCAGTGTCCAAGAAATTTTGAAAAAAAAAAAAATTATTTTTTCTTACAGAATTAAAGAGCATATTTTTGTGAAGGTAATAAAACAAAAATAATTAGAATCTGATCAGTACTTACCGAGATACAGTGCCAAGAAGTTTGTAGAAAATGATGTGGTGGCGGCAACATCAACGAATTCCACATACGCGTATTATATTATTTTGTTGTTTTAGTTGTTTTTTCTTTTCTTTTCCAATTTTTTTCTATTCCTACTAACATTTGGGGCCTGAGAGACCAATACTGTATATAATTGATATATATATACTCACTGTATTGAACACAATAACCGCACTAAAGTTATTATCATATTATTGTTTACCACTGTTGTTTATTACAATAAACATGCACAAATATTGTATAATACTAATGTTCTATCATATATTTACATATTTACAATCACTGGACATGGTTTTAGAACTGCTGGAGCTTGTGGAACTCCTTGAAACAAGGCACCATGCACAGAGGCACCTTACATTCCTCACACATAAACCGAGTGTCTTTGCGTCTTTGTTGCCGTCGTTTTGTTTGTGCACAGACAATGCATCTCTTCTGAGCAAATTTCTTTTGAGTTGAAGGAAGCTGTATTATTAAATGATCACCTTCTCTTCTCAAACGCTTGGGTATATTGTGATGAATTCGAGGACCATGTTGTATTGCAGGTGTTGTTACCTGGTACTTCATTATGAGTTGTCTGACAACAGACAAACAAAATTCACCATACGGTGGTCTGTTACCAGTCTTTATTTGGTACATATTATATGCATTCAGCATTGAAATGTCCATGAGATGGAAGAAAAGTTTCATGTACCACTTGTAACTCTTACGAACACAGTCAACAAAACCAATCTGCATGTCACACTTGTCAACCAAGCGCATGTTTTGTGTATAATCAATCACTGTCACTGGTTTTCGAATACGTTCATTAGTCACTCGATCAACTTTGCCACTGTCTTGCATTTCATTATGGTGAATGGTTGTCAACAATGTGACATCTCGTTTGTCATGCCACCGTAATGCCATGATGTCATTGGCAGTAAACACCTGCACATCATCACCACGAACACCTGCGTTGAGCCTGGGCATATGTTTACGATTAGAACGCACTGTGCCACACACATCTGTCTTGTTCACTCGCATGAAATCACTGAGTAATGGGCTTGTGTACCAGTTATCGGTATATAATGTATGGCCCTTACCAAGATAAGGTGCCATCATGTTTCTCACTACGTCACCTGATATACCCAATAACATCTTGGTATCTTTCAATGTTTTACTACCCGTGTATACAACAATATCCAACACCAGGCCACTGTCACAATCACAGAGTACAAACAATTTTATACCAAAGCGGTTCCTCTTGCTCGGTATATACTGCTTGAATGACAGTTTACCTTTGAACAAAATCAAAGACTCGTCAATTACAAGATTCTTGAATGGATAAAAGTATATCCTGAACTTTTGTTTGAGATACATGAAAACATTTCTAATCTTGTATAACCTGTCACTTCTGTCAGGCCTGGTTTTGTCAGAGAAGTGCAACATACGTAACAGTAAGATAAACCTGTTCACTGGTATTATTTCACTGAAGGATGGGGTACAAATTAGCCGATCTGTGGACCAGTATGCTTTTATATTATGCTTATAGACGTGAGGCATAAGCATTATTGTTGCAAAAAGCAAATACATTTCTGCAACAGTCGTCTCTTTCCACCTGTGTAGTCTTGACTGTGGTGATAAGATCGTATTTGCCATGGTGTACTGAAAATACTTATTACTTTCCCTGACAATAATTTCCATCAATGGCTGGTCAAAGAATAATTCAAAGAATTCCAGTTCATTGGCCGTGGTTCCAAGGGGACAGGTAGGTAGAATTCCACTTTGCGAGTCATCAAAGTGGTGAGGGCTGGGAACAAAATTGGGATTTTGCTGCCAATCCCAGATACGGTTTGCTGGTGGATACTGGACATCATAGGCTGGTTGTACGGGTGGTTGTGGCGGGCTGGTGGGTGACGCTCCGCTTTGTCCTTGAACTGACGAGTCAGCAGCGTGGGTTCCCACGTGGCACAGCGAGTCACACATGGCGGTGCCACTACCACCACCAGCCCCACTAACACTATCCACTGATGTCTGTGGCCCATCCATGCCAAGTGTAGCCACATCATCCTCACTATCACTACCTAAAACGGGTGTAGGGCCACGGGATGTACTCCAGGATGTACTCCGGGATGTACTCCGGGATGTACTCCGTCCCCTGGGCACAGCATAGGGTACACTACCCGAGCGCATGCGGCGGCGAACATACCGACGCTTCACTGGTGAATATGTTTCCTCACTATCACTACTCGAATGATCGTCGAGCGCAATAAAATCACAATCCACGTCAGAATCATCGTCATTACTGAAGTCAGAGGCCAGGCCACGGGAAAATATTAGTTTTCTCTTACGTTTAGGAACACCCGACGGTGAGTCACGAGTGCCCACACCAGAGGTAGAAGGTCGAGGATCGTCGGGGTTTTCTGCACTATTATCGATATCCTGGTTATTATTTTCGGTCACTAACTTATCAAAGCCGTAGAATTCGTCTTCATTTCCACTTCCATCAGTGTCAGAACTATCAGACAGGAAGAGGAGAGTCCCAATTTTCCGGGGAGTGAGAGCTGACTTGCGACGAGGCATGGTGAACAAGGGTGACTGAGCCGGCGTTCCCACAATGCTATGCAGGCGCCTAGATTTTTTGTTTATGGCGCACACCCACGGCGCAGACCCATTCTCTCATATGTAGGCCTATGAGCGCTTTCGCGCTAAATTTGACGGCGCTAGAATTTTGGCATAGATCTACGGTTTGGACACTCACCGACCAGCCGTAGATCTACGGGACGGACCATGAAAGGGTTAATAATAACAAAAAGCTGCTGTGCGGATGATTACCAGCTCCTGTGCTAGACAGCACACCCCACCACTTTTCAAAAGACCGAACTTGCTAAATACGTATACGAGTCATACACTCATATTATTGTGCCTACTACATATACAGAACATTAAATTCCACTATAAACCCTTCACTTAAAGTACTACTTGACAGTTACAACAGGATGCACAGTCATAATACAAGGCATAAGGCACTCTTCAACATCCCTCGTGTCAGTCTCGCACTATGCAAAAACGCTATGCATATAAAGAGCCCGAAGATCTAGAACTCGCTACCAGAACTGGTAAAGGATCCCCTGACTACTTATAAATTTAGGACTTTGCTAAAAAATCATCTTATCTCTCAATATTAAACAAATCAACTAAAACATCTGCTAATTAGTTGTATTATTTGACCTCTAGGCTTTTAACTTCTGCCAATCCATGAAATATTACTGCCTGAACCATTATATTTAATATTGTTTTTATTATGTACAACCTCAAGATTATTATACTTATAAACCTCCATCTTGACTACCTCGCATTAGTATGAAGATTAAATAAGATTGTAATACAATTAATCATTATTTCTTGTCTAGTTTTAAGTAGTCACTATGTAATATTTCTTGTCTAGTTTTCAGTAGTTACTATGTATTAGGATTAGTCTGCCTGAAATGCCCTGGCATGATAGTGGCTTTCTTTGTACTTAGCAAACCAAAATTGTAATTAGACATTGTAACCTTTACAAATAAATAAACCTTTACCTTTATCTTTATCTTAGCTAAAATATTTGTAGACTTAATGTAGGGCGAGAGGTGACTAGTACGTACTTATTTGCTTGATATCAGGTGTAGTTAGCCCTGGCTCCCCATCCCAAACTTTATATGCGATATCTAAAGCAGCCCAGAGAGATAAAATACAGATACAGTACACTCATTATTTACCTTAAAATATTTGTAGTCTTAATGTAGGGCAAGAGGTGAGTAGTATGTACTTATTTGTAGGAAGTCAGGTGTAGGTAGCCGGTAGATGTAGCTATGTGGTCCGCCTGGGCTACATAGCTACACCTACCTACATGGCTATACGATATTTAATGTGGCCCAGAGCCATATTATTACCATCTACATATCTTGTTCATTGAGTTTAATTGTTTCTAACAACTACTTTTAGATGCCATCATAAACGAAGGGAGAAGTAATGAGAAGAATTTATGCCGAGAATTGTAAACAAAGGCGGAATGTGTTAAGGGGAGTGACTGGGCCAAACACAGATTCATACATGTTTTCTCTGGTGCTGGACCAGAGAAAATCTAATGTTTTCTCTCCGCCTGGTTACCACACCTCATATTTATGTGAAATTTATTGTACTGTGAGTGTATGTATCATGTTTTTATGCTATGTAACATATTTCTTAAATAATTTTGAAGAAAATATCATAGATGGATTAATGAAAATATCTATATTAATGTAAAATAAGACATTTAATGTACCCAAGAGTGATTATTATTACTTATTAGTACATATTATTACTATGGCATTAAGACTAGAGGGACACTCTTAGTGATTTTAATGTGTACCTCCATGCCAGCACAGTGTGTAAGTTTATTTAGGTACAGGTACACATAAGTATAATTATCAGAGTATATATAAAATATGCAATAGCTTTAAAACCCATGAAATTTTGGAAAGTTTCCAGTCATAATGGAGACTGCTCACAGAGAATGTAAACAAACTGGGTGGGGCAGAGTGACCGTATTAGAAAGATGAGGGAGCCGTATAGCGAGTTTTGGTGACCGTATTAGAAAGATGGGGGAGCCGTATAGCGAGTTTTGGTCATACAGTGGTCCCTTATTTTTCGTAATTAATCCGTTCCTGGAAGTGTGACTGTTATCAAAATTGACGATTTTCGAATCGATTTTCCCCATAAGAAATAATGTAAAATAATGTTCCTGACACCCAGAAGTATTAAAACAAAAAAAATTTTCACATAAAATATAGATGTAGTACATAAACAATACAATGGGACATGATGATTGAAACATTAACAGCATAACACTTACCTTTATTGGCGATTCTTCTTAGTGTATGGAAGACTGGAGGAGGAGAGAGATTGGATTAGTTACTGTTTGGAAGGGAAATCCCCTTCCATCAACACCTCAGGTACCAAGTGCTTTTCTGGGGTTACTTCTCTTCTCTGTTTCTTAATGCCACTAGAACCAGCTTGAGAGTCATTGGAGTCCTGTCTTGCAAAAAAAGTGTCCAGAGAGCTCTGTTTCTGGCGTCTCTGTAAAACTTCCCTAAAATGGGCCAAGACTTTGTCACTGTACAAGTTGTTGATATGGCTTGCAACAGCCTTGTCAGGGTGATATTTCTCCATAAATCTTTCCATCCTACCCCACATTTCAAAAATCTCCTTAACTTCTGAAGAAGGCAACTTCTTCCCTCTCTCTTCCTCCACCTCTGCAGCAAGATTCTGAGCTACGATCTGTTCCTGTTCCTGCTGAAGCTCTTGCAGCTCCTCAGTGGTTAGCTCTTTGTTGTGGTCCTCCACCAACTCTTCCACATCCTCCATACTCACATCCAACCCCATGGAACTCCCTAATGCCACAATAGATTACACAACTGACATAGGCTCATCAGGGTCAGCCACAAACCCTTCAAAATCCCTCTTGTGGACACAATCTGGCCACAGTTTTCTCCAAGCAGAGTTTAAAGTCCTGGTAGTCACTCCCTCCCAAGCCTTACCTATAAGGCTTATGCAGTGGAGGATACTGAGGTGTTCTTTCCAAAAATCTCTTAGGGTAAAGTGAGTGTCTGAGGTCACATTAAACCACCTTTGAAACATTGCTTTGGTGTAGAGTTTTTTAAACTGGTCCATGGGCTGGAGGAGAGGAGTGGTATTCAGGGGCAAGAACTTTACTGTGATGAGCCCAAACTCCTCCAGAATTAGGTCATCCAAGTTTGGAAGATGAGCAGGTGCATTGTCCATTACTAGGAGGCACTTGAGATCCAATTTCTTTTCCAGCAGGTAATTCTTCACACTAGAGCCAAACACTTCATTGAGCCACTCGACGAAAATTTCCCTTGTGACCCATGCCTTATTATTAGATTTCCAAAACACACACAATTTACTCTTCATAACATTGTTTTTCCTGAACACTCTGGGATTTTCAGACTGGTACACTAGTAACAGCTTCACTTTGAAATCCCCAGTAGCATTAGCACAGAACATGAGCATCAGCATGTCTTTCATAGGCTTGTGTCCTGACAGTCCCTTTTCCTCCTGAGTAATGTAGGTCCTCTTTGGCATTTTCTTCCAAAAGAGGCCTGTTTCGTCACAACTGAACACTTGGTCAGGTTTCAGTCCTTCAGCCTCTATGTACTCCTTGAATTCACTTACAAATTTTGTAGCTGCAATTTTGTCCTAACTGGCAGCCTCACCATGCCTTATCAAACTGTGTATGCCACTACAGTTCTTAAATCTCTCAAACCAACCTTTGCTGGCCTTAAATTCACAAATATCAGTACTTGTTGCAGGCAATTTCTTTACCAGATCGTCATGCAAATGTCTAGCTTTTTCACAAATAATCGACGTCATAAGACTGTCTCCTGCTAATTGTTTCTCATTTATCCACACCAATAATAACTTCACAACATCTTCGAGTACTGGTGATCTCATTTTTGTCAGCATATTTACCCCCTTTGCAACAACAGCTTCCTTGATTTCCTTTTTCTTGGCCACAGTGGAAGCTATGGTTGTATGGGGGTTTGTTATACAGTGGACCCCCGGTGTTCAATATTAATCCGTTCCCGAGAGCTCATCGAATACCGAAAATATCGAAAAGCGAATAAATTTTCCCCATAAGAAACAATGGAAATCAAATTAATCCATGCAAGACACCCAAAAGTATGAAAAAAAAATTTTACCACATGAAATATTAAGTTTAATGCAATAGAATAATTACAATAACAACAATAACAATAGAATAATTGACACTTACCTTTAATGAAGATCTGGTGATGATTGATGGGATGGGAGGAGGGGAGAGTGTTGAAGTTGTTACTGTTTAGAAGGGGAATCCCCTTCCATTAGGACTTGAGGTAGCAAGTCCTTTTCCGGGGATACTTCCCTTCTTCTTGTAATGCCACTAGGACCAGCTTGAGCGTCACTGGACCTCTGTCGCTGTTCCTTTAAGATTTGTCTAAAATGGGCCATAACATTGTCATTGTACTTCACTGTATCATGTTCAAATTACAATTTATTTATTTTATTTAAAAATAAATAAAATTAATAAATTGTAATAGTCACCAGCACGGCTTGCAATAGCTGTGTTAGGGTGATTTTCATCCATAAAGGTTTGCAGTTCAACCAATTTGCACACACATTTCCTTAATTTTTGAAGTAGGCACAATGGATTCCACAACTGGCATAGGCTTCTCAGGGTTAGCCCCAAACCCTTCAAAATCTTTCTTAATTTCTATACTAATTCTCATCCTTTTTACCACAGGGTTGGCACTAGAAGCTTTCTTGGGGCCCATGGTGACTTATTTTGCAGAAACAAGCACCAAAAACAGTGATAATATGGAATGTACCGAATGTATCCTTAGATGCGCGCACACTGCCTGGCTTGTAAACACTGGCACACACGGGGTAGTTCAGGCCTCACGTGGACACGTCTCATACAGATCGCATTGAATACTGGGTTTTCGATCAGATACCGAGGCGAAATTTTTGCGTTAAAATGCATCGAATACCGGATTTATCGGATACCGATGCCATCGAATACCGGGGGTCCACTGTACATCCTGGCTAGTTCAGCCACACGTATGCTACTTTCATATTGTTCAACGATGTTTTTCTTAAATTCAATCGTATTTCTCACCTTCTTTACCAAAGGCTTGGCATTAGGAGCTTTCTTTGGAGCCATGGTAGCTTATTTAGCAGTTGCAAGCACTAAAATGAATGGAATATTATGAAATATTTCGTATGAACAAGTGAGGGGACCGTTGCTCACTGGTAAACAATGACACACTGGCTGGGAAGGGAGGGCGAGGCAGCTCAGAGCCGTGAGTACACGTCCCGGGCGAACGACGATTCGCGAGCCAATGTTTTGATGAAAATAACGTTACAATTTTCAAAAATTACGACTATCGAGCCTTACGATTATCGAGGGACCACTGTAATTTGAAATGTCTGTATTAGTGGAATGCCATAAAGTGAAACATTGCAAAGCGAGGCCCTACTGTATTCTGTTTATTACTCCATGCATATTATAGGATATAATATGAAGCAATGGTTAGGGTGGTTTTTGGGTTATTTTTTATTCCAGGCTTTGCAGTCAGAAAAAGTGGACTCAGAATTTTAACTGTTATATAAAATACCTTACATCAGTACAATATATTTAAGAACAGGGAAGGTGAACTAATTTTTTTACACCTTTAAATTTATTGCTATGTTATCCTAGATCAGCTTATTATAAAGCCTAGCCTTATGTAAGGTATATTATCCTTCACCCTCCCATCCTTTAGGCCCGCTAAGATATGATCCACACTGGTCGACTATCACCTATGAACGTGTTTACTGCTAGGTGAACAGGAGTAAAAGGTATAGGAAATATACAGTAGACCCTCATTACCCTCTTTACCACTCTCTTTTACCTTTACCTCACCTATGGTATTTATTTGTGCATGAGGCTCAGCCACACCAAATCACATTAAACCTTTAATAACCCAACAAAAAGCTGCAGTGTGATTGATTACCAATTCCTGCACTAGACAGCACACTCCACTGCTTTTTAAGAGCCATAACTTGCTTGATATTCAAAACATCCACACTTATTATTGTGCCTATTACATACACAGAACATTATACTCAAATATTAACTCTCCTCTCAGACTACTCCTTGATAACTACAACAGATCACACAGGCATAATACAAGGCACAACTCATTCTTCGATATCCCTTGTATCCATCTCTCTCCCTATGTAAAAATGCTATGCAAATAAAGGGCCTGAAGATCTGGAATTCATTGCCAGAACACACTAAAGGGCCCCTGCCTGCAGATCAATTTAAGGCCCTACTTAGAATTCACCTAATCACCCAGAATTAACCAGACAAACACTTTACTTAACCCTTTGACTGTCGCAAGCCCCTTTCTGAACCTGTCATTCAATGTCGCAAATTTTTTGGAAAAAAAAGAAAAACATTTCTTATGAAATGATAGAGAATCCTTTCCCGATGGTAATGACACCAAAAGTATGAAATTTGGTCGAAAACTCAGAGAATTACGCTCTTGCAAAGTTAGCGGTCTCAGCAACAATTACGCATCAGCGATTTCGCCAACTTTGAGCCCTGTTTTTGGCCAATTCTGTTGTGCCAGTTGACCAAACCCATAGTCATTTCTTTAGAACTCCATTTTTTCTATCAGTTGAGTGCAAGAAACCGCCCATTTACCGATTTGAACTACACAATAAAGTGGTCAGAAATTGGCAATTTGGCCAATTTCACACAAATTAAAAAAGATGCCAATTTCAAAATAGGATCCAGAATAAACAATGTAGACATTCTTGGCACTAAAATAACATATCCTCTGTTCATTAGTCACATCTCTAGGCCCCTCTTATATTACTATTGCTTTCTATTTTGATTTTTTATTCATACAAAAAATACAAAATTTACTGTTATGCAGACTACTGCATTATTGTAAAAATTATATAAATAATATCAGTGCACTAGTGAAAGAATATTAGACTCCCTAGTTGATGTGTATTGGACGTGTGGTGTGATTTGCTTACTCCTGAACATTGGTAAAAATCGATCATTTCCGCTACTTTGAGCTCAATTTCAAGGTCGTTTTCATCGTGAAACTAATCAAAATCATCTCTGTTTCTGTAATATGTTTTCCATTTTATCATGTGAGACCATGAAAACGAGAATACAACGATAAATACTATACGAAAATACACCTCAAAGTTGACGTTTTAATCCAAAAAACGGTCAGTTTTTTTTTCTCATTATGCACTGCGTGCTGCAGGATTTTTTTTATGTGGTGCACACTGACCACACAGACCCATTCTCTCACATGTGGGCCTACCAGCTTTCTCCTGTTTGATTTGAAGCCGCTAGAATTTATGAGTATTAATACATCCGAAACAGTGGCTCTTAAGACGTATACGTATATACGACCAAAACAGTCAAAGGGTTAATATCTACCAGTTACTCAAAAGTTACTAAAAAAAACTTCTAAATAATTTAAGAGTGCTCAACTATTTAATCATTTATTTCAAACTTAAAATTGTTTAAATTTCATTATTGTATATTGTGCTTGATGATTGCTCAACCATTTACTCATTATATTTCAAAGTTTTGGAGTGATATTAGCAAGTTGAGGAAGCCTAGAGAACAAATGGATGTGTCAGTTAAAAATAGGAGAGGAGAGTTATTAAATGGAGAGTTACAGGTATCGGGAAGATGGAGGGAATATTTTGAGGAATTGTTAAATGTTGATGAAGATAGGGAAGCTGTGATTTCGTGTATAGGGCAAGGAGGAATAACATCTTGTAGGAGTGAGGAAGAGCCAGTTGTGAGTGGGGGCAAAGTTCATGAGGCGGTGGGTAGAATGAAAGGGGTAAGGCAGCCGGGATTGATGGGATAAAGATAGAAATGTTAAAAGCAGGTGGGGATATAGTTTTGGAGTGGTTGGTGCTATTATTTAATAAATGTATGGAAGAGGGTAAGGTACCTAGGGATTGGCAGAAAGCATGCATAGTTCTTTTGTATAAAGGCAAAGGGGACAGAAGAGAGTGCAAAAATTATAGGGGAATAAGTCTGTTGAGTATACCTGGTAAAGTGCATGGTAGAGTTGTTATTGAAAGAATTAAGAGTAAAATGGAGAGTAGGATAACAGATGAACAAGGAGGCTTTAGGAAAGGTAAGGGGTATGTAGACTAAGTGTTTACAGTGAAACATATAGGTGAACAGTATTTAGATAAGGCTAAAGAGGTTTTTGTGGCATTTATGGATTTGGAAAAGGCATGTGACAGGGTGGATAGGGGGGGGCAGTGTGGCAGATGTTGCAGGTGTATGGTGTAGGAGGTAGGTTACTGAAAGCAGTGAAGAGTTTTTACGAGGATAGTGAGGCTCAGGTTAGAGTATGTAGGAAAGAGGGAGATTATTTCCCAGTGTGATGTCACCGTGGTTGTTCAATATATTTATAGATGGGGTTGTAAGAGAAGTGAATGCGGGGATCTTGGCAAGAGGTGTGGAGTTAAAAGATAAAGAATCAAACACAAAGTGGGAGGTGTCACAGTTGCTTTTTGCTGATGACACTGCTTTTGGGAGATTCTAAAGAGAAGTTGCAGAGGTTGGTGGATGAATTTGGTAGAGTATGTAAAAGAAGAAAATTAAAAGTGAATATAGGAAAGAGTAAGGTTATGAGGATAACAAAAAGATTAGATATCAAAAGATTGGAGGGAGGGAGTATGGAGGAGGTGAATACATCCAGATATTTGGGAGTGTAAGTGTGGTGAAGGTACGTGAGGCATTACGTAGAATGAAAGGGGGTAAAGCAGCTGGAACTGATGGGATCATGACAGAAATGTTAAAAGCAGGGGGGGATATAGTGTTGGAGTGGTTGGTACTTTTGTTTAATAAATGTATGAAAGAGGGGAAGGTACCTAGGGATTGGCAGAGAGCATGTATAGTCCCTTTATATAAAGGGAAAGGGGACAAAAGAGATTGTAAAAATTATAGAGGAATAAGTTTACTGAGTATACCAGGAAAAGTATACGGTAGGGTTATAATTGAAAGAATTAGAGGTAAGACAGAATGTAGGATTGCGGATGAGCAGGGAGGCTTCAGAGTGGGTAGGGGATGTGTAGATCAAGTGTTTACATTGAAGCATATATGTGAACAGTATTTAGATAAAGGTAGGGAAGTTTTTATTGCATTTATGGATTTAGAAAAGGCATATGATAGAGTGGATAGAGGAGCAATGTGGCAGATGTTGCAAGTATATGGAATAGGTGGTAAGTTACTAAATGCTGTAAAGAGCTTTTATGAGGATAGTGAGGCTCAGGTTAGGGTGTATAGAGTGTAAAAGTAGGTCTTAGACAGGGATGTGTAATGTCACCATGGTTGTTTAATATATTTATAGATGGGGTTGTAAAAGAAGTAAATGATAGGGTGTTCGGGAGAGGGGTGGGATTAAATTATTGGGAATCAAATTCAAAATGGGAATTGACACAGTTACTTTTTGCTGATGATACTGTGCTTATGGGAGATTCTAAAGAAAAATTGCAAAGGTAAGTGGATGAGTTTGAGAATGTGTGTAAAGGTAGAAAGTTGAAAGTGAACATAGAAAAGAGTAAGGTGATGAGGGTATCAAATGATTTAGATAAAGAAAAATTGGATATCAAATTGGGGAGGAGTATGGAAGAAGTGAATGTTTTCAGATACTTGGGAGTTGACGTGTCGGCGGATGGATTTATGAAGGATGAGGTTAATCATAGAATTGATGAGGGAAAAAAGGTGAGTGGTGCGTTGAGGTATGTGTGGAGTCAAAAAACGTTATCTATGGAGGCAAAGAAGGGAATGTATGAAAGGATAGTAGTACCAACACTTATATGGATGTGAAGCTTGGGTGGTAAATGCAGCAGCGAGGAGATGGTTGGAGGCAGTGGAGATGTCCTGTCTAAGGGCAATGTGTGGTGTAAATATTATGCAGAAAATTCAGAGTTTGGAAATTAGGAGAAGGTGTGGAGTTAATAAAAGCATTAGTCAGAGGGCAGAAGAGGGGTTGTTGAGGTGGTTTGGTCATTTAGAGAGAATGGATCAAAGTAGAATGACATGGAAAGCATATAAATCTATAGGGGAAGGAAGGAGGGGTAGGGGTCATCCTCGAAAGGGTTGGAAAGAGGGGGTAAAGGAGGTTTTGTGGGAGAGGGGCTTGGACTTCCAGCAAGCGTGCATGAGCGTGTTAGATTGGAGTGAATGGAGACGAATGATACTTGGGACCTGACGATCTGTTGGAGTGTGAGCAGGGTAATATTTAGTGAAGGGATTCAGGGAAACCGGTTATTTTCATATAGTCGGACTTGAGTCCTGGAAATGGGAAGTACAATGCCTGCACTTTAAAGGAGGGGTTTGCAATATTGGCAGTTTGGAGGGATATGTTGTGTATCTTTATACGTATATGCTTCTAAACTGTTGTATTCGGAGCACCTCTGCAAAAGCAGTGATAATGTGTGAGTGTGGTGAAAGTGTTGAATGATGATGAAAGTACAGTGGACCCCCGGTTAGCAATATTTTTTCACTCCTGAAGTATGTTCAGGTGCCAGTACTGACCGAATTTGTTCCCATAAGGAATATTGTCAAGTAGATTAGTCCATTTCAGACCCCAAAACATACACGTACAAACGCACTTACATAAATACACTTACATAATTGGTCGCATTCGGAGGTGATCGTTATGCGGGGGTCCACTGTATTTTCTTTTTGGGGATTTTCTTTCTTTTTTGGATCACCCTGCCTCGGTGGGAGACGGCTGACTTGTTGAAAAAAAAAAAAAAAAAAAAAAATTGGGAGTGGACATGTCAGCAGATAGGTCTATGAAAGAAGAGGTGAATCATAGAATTGAGGAGGGAAAAAGGGTGAGCGGTGCACTTAGGAGTCTGTGGAGACAAAGAACTTTGTCCTTGGAAGCAAAGAGGGGAATGTATGAGAGTATAGTTTTACCAGTGCTCTTATATGGGTGTGAAGCATGGGTGATGAATGTTGCAGTGAGAAGGCTGGAGGCAGTGGAGATGTCATGTCTGAGGGCAATGTGTGGTGTGAATATAATGCTAAGAATTCGTAGTTTGGAAGCTAGGAGGGGGTGCAGGATTGCCAAAACTGTTGTTCAGAAGGCTGAGGAAGGGTTGTTGAGGTGGTTCAGACATGTAGACAGAATGGAACGAAACAGAATGACTTCGAGAGTGTATAAATCTGTAGTGGGGGGAAGGCAGGGTAGGGGTCAGCCTAGGAAAGGTTGGAGGGAGGGAGTAAAGGAGGTTTTGTGTGCGAGGGGCTTGGACTTCCAGCAAGCATGCGTAAGCGTATTTGATAGGAGTGAATGGACACAAATAGTTTTTAATACTTGACGTGCTGTTGGGGTGTGAGCAAAGTAACATTTATGAAGGGATTCAGGGAAACCGGCATGCTGGACTTGAGTCCTGGAGATGGCAAGTACAGTGTCTGCACTCTGAAGAAGGGATGTTAACCCTTTGACTGTTGCGGCCATATATATACGTCTTACGAGGTACCATGTTTGACGTATGTATACTCATAAATTCTAGCGGCTTCAAATCAAGCAGGAGAAAGCTGGTAGGCCCATAGGTGAGAAAATGGGTCTGTGTGGTCAGTGTGCACCATACAAAAAAAATCCTGGAGCATGCAGTGCATAATGAGAAAAAAAAAACTCTGACCGTTTATTTTAATTAAAATGCCGACTTTGTGGTATATTTTCGTATAGTATTTATGGTTGTATTCTCGTTTTCTTGGTCTCATTTGATAGAATGGAAAACATATTATAGAAATAGAGGTGATTTTGATTGATTTTCCTATAAAAAACCTAGAAATGAACTCAAAGTAGGGGAAATGTTTGATTTTTGCCGATGTTCAAAAGTAAACAAATGATGCCATTGTCCAATAAATGTCCAACTAGCCATTCTAATATGCAGTCATGAATGGGTTGATGTTATTTATACAAATATTACAGTATTGCAGTAGTCTGCATAATAGTAAGTCTTCTATTTTTTGTTTGAATAAAAATTCAAAATAGAAAGCAAGAGTAATATCAGAGGGGCCTGGAGACATGACTGATGAGCAAAGAAAATGTTATTTTAGAGCCAGGAATGTCTGCATTGTTCATTCTGGACCTTATTTTGAAATTGTCATATTTTTTAGTTTTCGTGAAATTGGCCAAATTGCAAATTTCTGACCACATTATTAGGTAGTTGAAATCGGTAAATGGGCAGTTTCTTGTACTCAATCGATAGAAAAAATGGAGTTCTAAAGAAATAGCTATGAGTTTGGGCGACTGGAAAAATAGAATTAGCCGAAAATAGGGCTCAAAGTAGGCGAAATCGCCAATTTGTAAACAGCGCAGAGGTCGCTAACTTCGCGAGAACATAATTCCGTCAGTTTTCCATCAAATTTCGTTTTTTTGGTGTCATTACAATCGGGAAAAGATTCTCTATCATTTCATAAGAAAAATAATTTTTTTTTTTTAAATTTTGCTACACCAGGAGACTCCTCAGGATTGGGGGTTGCGACTGTCAAAGGGTTAATATTGCAGTTTTATAAACTGTAGTGTAAAGCACCCCTCTGGCAAGACAGTGATGGAGTGAATGATGAAAGTTTTTCTTTTTCGGGCCATCCTGCCTTGGTGGGAATCGGCTGATGTGTTAATAAAAAAAAAAACTTCAAACTTATAAATATTTCAGTTTCATTGTTTTAAATTGTGCTAAATTGTAATACATTACTTCATATTGTAAATTGTGCTTGGTGATTGCTCAACTATTTAATCATTACTTCTAACTTAAAATCTTTCTACTTCATTGTTTTAAATTGTGCCAAATTGTAATACTGTACTGCACTGTAACTGCCTTATTAATCTAAAGTTAGTCTTAAGTTTGCCTGAAATGCTCTGCATATAAAGGGGCTTTTGGCATATTCACCAAATTGTTACATTTCTTTGTCCAAACATGTAGCATGCTAAAATAAACTTGTAATTGTCATTACACAGTAGTTGCATTCCTGAAAATGCTGTGTTATATAAACTGAAGAACTTATTGGGAAAATAGGGTTACAATGGAAATAAATGGTATAAAATACCGACACAATAGAAATATAAACATATATGCAGTATAATGTGAAAAGCCCACACAGTGGGCTTTTTTCAAGTCACAAACAGATCTACCTGGGGTGGAAGGTACACGAGTATTTATAGTCAGGTTCAGAATGCTGAGGTCAGGTTATAGGCTTCTTCCTGCACACACTCAGAATCTGCAGCAATGAGTTTCTTGAGGAAGAATGCACTATAATTGAACAAGTATTTTCTAAACTCCACTATCCTCGTCACTTCATCAGAGACTGCAGACGACGGGCATTAAACATCTTCAGCACACCCAGAGAAGACACTGCCGAGAAGAGATACATAGTCCTCCCCACCAACTCCACTGCCAAACATGTTTCCAACATCTTTTCCAATACCTCATTCCAAGTATCTACCTCCACAACCATGACCATCAAGGACATTACCAGTAATAGACAGGACAAGCTTCCATCCTCTGCAGGGGTATACATAATCCCTTGTAATGACTGCAGCAAATTATACGTGGGCAAAACATCAAGGGACCTCCAAACACGTATTTCAGAACACCAATACACAAGCAGGTCTGACGATACAACGAATGCCTGTGTACAACACCGTAATTCACACAACCATTTAATAAACTACAGAAACTCAAGACTTATCGCCACAGAAG
This sequence comes from Cherax quadricarinatus, assembly GCF_038502225.1. NCBI lineage: Eukaryota > Metazoa > Arthropoda > Malacostraca > Decapoda > Parastacidae > Cherax > Cherax quadricarinatus. Next base: position 25,219,906 of record NC_091332.1, read on the forward strand.
ACAACACTCAGTACCGAAGAATCCTGGAATCATCGCTTATCTCTATATCCGACAACTTCAACCAGAATAATGGCTTCTATAACATAGCTGAACCACTTGCCAAGAAACTGCTTCATCGCTGTCCCACATAAGAGCATAGGAATGGAAGAACACTGCAGAAGGTCTGCTCACAAACTTATCCAATCTCCCTTCCAAGCTTCCCAAGATTTTAGATTCTATAACACCACTCAGTACATCATCAGATGCAGCATTCTCCACCTGACCTCAGCATTCTGAACCTGACTATAAATACTTGCGTACCTTCCGCCCCAGGTAGATCTGTCTGTGACTTGAAAAAGCCCACTGTGTGGGTGAAACGTTGTCAATAAAGGATCACATTATACTGCATATGTATTTATATTTCCAAAATAGGGTTACATTCCTGGGCTCCCCCCTTCCTTAGAAGTCAAACAACGTTCTTTTAGACATCCAGATGTTACAAAAATAAAAACAATAATGCTGTTTTTGTTACTTAAGACTACAAATGCAACAGAAATAATGTTGTGATGAATGGTTTATTTACCTTAAATTGTGGTTGCTGGTGTATGTCAGTGATTGTGAAGAGAGTGGAGATGTGGCCCTACTGGGCTAAGGTGGATGGTTGTTGGCAGAAGTGGTTGGTTAAGATTCTGGTACTAAAGTCAATGGTTGTATTAAAGTGTACATAAATTATGTAATGGGTCTCTGGATTCTTTTACTCTGCAGTATATTAACATCATTCCAGAAACATGGTACTGCCAGGTTAGAGTCAAAGTCCATTGACTCAGCTAGTTTTTTCATCATTTTGCTTGTGTAGTTACACTTGAATGACTTAATAACTCCTCGATCCAGTGGTTGTATTAAAGATGTTGTATTGGAGGTAAAAATACAACTTTTACATGTGGAGTCATATCCAGCAAAGCTTCTGGATGAGTACGGGAATTATCAAGAATGAAGAGAGCCTTGAATGCAAGGTTCTTGCTGTGCAGGTAAAACTTGACTTCAGGAATAAAGTGATGCTTATACCAGTCAATAAATATTTCCTATGTCATCCATGCTGACTGGTTTGACCTCCAAATTACTGGTAAGGTATTTTTATCTACACCTTTCAAAGCATGAGGATTCTTAGAGTGGTAAATAACCATGGGCTTACATTTTAAATCACCTGATGCATTACCACAAAGGAACAAGGTGAAGTGATCCTTTGCTACCTTGAAGCCTGGTGCAGCCCTGCAGAGACAGTAGTCTCACCCACAGCCAGGTGGCGGTCTGAGCTAGGGAAATATCCCACGGGCAATGCTCCAAATTTTTTCCCCTCCCGCAAACTGAACTGTGTTAAGTTCATTTTACGAATTTTTTCAATAGTGTAATAACAAAAATGTGCCAAATCTGTGTAATATGAGGTTTTACTGTATTACATCTTCACCTTCCAGGAATTGAATCCTGATCCTTCAGTTACAAGCTGGAAGTACTACCACTGAACTATGAGCATTTACATTTTAAAGCATTATTTCAACTTCACAGACATTGTTTGCCACAGTTCAGGTGTTCAGTTGACATAAATTGTTCTACTTAAGTTTATGTTGTGTCCTGTAGTGTCAACAGTTGATGTGTGTGAAATCATTCTTGAATATATAAAATTAATCTGCCAATTAATGCAATACACAAATAACCTGCACATAGAAGAGAGGAGCTTACGATGACGTTTCAATCCGATTTGGTCCAAGTCGGACCAAAATGTCGTCGTAAGCTCCTCTCTTCTATGTGCGGGTTATTTGTGTATCGTTCCAGTCACGGTATTGTGCCTTTTTTTGTTAATTAATGCAACATTTTCTAGTGTCAGAAAGGTCACATTGATGACCTTTAGTAATATTAAGCTAAAGATTTTATTTCTTTCCAAAGGTTATAATGTGTAATTACAATTTTGATTTGTTAAGTACAAAGAAAGCCACTATCATGCCGGGGAATTTTGGGCAGACTAATCCTAATGCTTATAAAACTACTTAAGTCTAGACAAGATAAGAATGGGTTATCTTTTTAATAAATCTTTATTTTATCTTAGTACTAATGTGAAGTAGTCAAAGGTGCAGGTTTATGAGAATAATCTTGAAGTTGCACATAACAAATAACAGTACTGTATTACAAATAATGTTTCGAATGGATTAGCGAATGTTTTAATAGACTAGAGGTTGTATAATATTTGGGAAAGTTGCTTCATACTGATTAGAAGTTGTGTTATTTAGTATTGAGAGATGAGATGATTTTAAAGCATAGCTCTAAACTTGTATGCAGTCAGATATTTTACTTTTACAGGTAGTGAATTCCAGATCTTTGGGCCGTTTATGTGCATTGCATTTTTGCATGGTGTGAGATTGACATGAGGGATGTCAAAGAGCGTTTTGTGCCTTGTATTGTGACTGTGCATTCTGTTGTAGAAATCAAGAAGTTTAGGCGAAGGGTTTATAGTGGAGTTCAATGTTCTCTACATATAGTAGGCACAGTAATATGAGTGTATGTCTTGTATATTTAGTAGGTTCAAGCTTTTGAAAAATGGTGGGGTGTGCTGTCTGGCATAGAAGTTGGTGATCAACCACACAGCAGCTTTTTGTTGGATTATTAAAGGTTTAAGGTTGTTTGCCATGGTCAGTTCCCAGACACAAATAGGTAGGGATAACTTAGAGAGTGGTATAGGGTAAGGAGTGTCATTTGGGGTACATAGCTATTGTGTACATACGTTTTGATTTCTTTCCTGTTGATTGTTGTTGACCATATCCTGAAGAACTTCATAGTGCTTAACAACATTATATTTGTACATATTTAATTATGTAATTCTGTTAAGTTTAACTGATTAAAGCAGATGGCTGAAGCAAATGGCCGGTAGTAATCTTTACAAACAACTTACATAGATTTAGACTTGTAGTTCAGTCTTTTACTTACCAGGACTATGTGGTAATAGCTCTTATGTTAAATATTCAATTATTATTGGACTATGTTTTCATTGCTTTCTTGCAGGTGATAGTAGAGAAGATCAATGCTGTAGTGCACATCCAGTTGGTCAACGCTCCAGTTATACGTGGTGACACAAGAATTATGTTCTTCACAGATAGTGTAAGTGCATTATTTAAAGTTATATTTTTTTAACACTTTGGCAGTCCCCTACCGAGGCAGGGTGACTCAAAAAAGAAGAAACAAATGTTTTTCTTCTTTTTACATTTACTAATTTATACAGGAGAAGGGGTTACGAGCCCCTTGCTCCCAACACTTTAGTCACCTCTTGTGACATGCATGGCTTATGGAGGAAAGATTCTTTTCCACTTCCCCATGGAGAGATATATGTGTGTGTATACATATAACTCTTCATCTTTCAACAAACCGGCCGTATCCCACTGAGGCAGGGTGGCCCAAAAAGAAAAACGAAAGTTTCTCTGTTTAACTTTAGTAATAGTATATACAGGAGAAGGGGTTACCAGATTCCTGCTCCCGGCATTTAAGTCACCTCTTATTACACACATGGCTTACAGAGGAAGAATTCTGTTCCATTTCCCCAGGGAGAATGTATCTTTCTTTCAACACACCTGCTGTATCCCACTGAGGCAGGGTTTGCCTGGAGTTTGCCTGGAGAGGGTTTCGAGGGTCAATGCCTCCACAGCCCGGTCTGAGACCAGGCCTTGTGGTGGATCAGGGTTTGATCGACCAGGCTGTTACTGCTGGCCGCATGCAAGCTGACATACAAACCACAGCTCGGTTGGTCAGGTACTGACTTTAGGTGCCGGTCCAGTGCCTTCTTGAAGACAGCCAGGGGTCTATTGGTAATCCCCCTTATGTATGCTGGGAGGCAATTGAGCAGTCTTGGGCCCCAGACACTTATTGTGTAGTCTCTCAGTGTACTCGTGGCACCCCTGCTTTTCATTGGGGGAATGTTGCATCTCCTGCCGAGTCTTTTGCTTTCATAAGGAGTGATTTTCGTATACAGGTTTGGTACCAATCCCTCCAGGACCTTCCACGTGTATATTATCGTGTATCTCTCTCGCCTGCATTCAAGGGAATACAGATCAAGGACCGTCATCCGTTCCCAGTAGTTTAGGTGCCTTATAGTACTTACGTGTGCTGTGAAAGTTCTTTGTACACTCTCCAGGTCTGCATTGTCGCCAGCCTTGAAGGGGGCCGTTAGTGTACAGCAGTATTCGAGCCTAGAGAGCATGAGTGATTTGAAGAGAATCATCATGGGCTTGGTGTCCCTAGTTTTGAAGGTTCTCATTATCCATCCTATCATTTTCCTAGCGGATGAGGTAGATGCAGTGTTGTGGTTTTTGAAGGCGAGATCCTCTGACATTATCACTCCCAGGTCCTTCACATTACTTTTCCCGCTCTATTGTATGGTTAGAATTTGTCGTATACCCTGACACATTTTAATTTCTTCAAGTTTCCCATATCTGAGTGGTTGAAATTTCTCCTCGTTGAACTTCATATTGTTTTGTGTGGCCCATTCGAGGATTTGGTTGATGTCCGCTTGGAGTCTCACAGTGTCTTCGATGGAGGTCACTGCCATGGTAATCTGGGTGTCATCTGCAAAGGAAGACACGGAGCTATGGCTTACATCTCTGTCTGTGTCAGAAATGAGGATGAGGAATAGAATGGGAGCAAGTACTGTGCCTTGTGGAACAGAGCTTTTAACCATGGCTGCCTGGGACTTTACTCTGTTTACTATTACTCTTTGTGTTCTATTTGTCAGGAAGTTGTAGGTCCATCTACGAGCTTTTCCCGTTATTCCTTTATCATGCATTTTGTGTGCTATTACACCATGGTCACACTTGTCGAAAGCTTTTGTAAAGTCTTTGTATACTACATCTGTATTTTGTTTATCCTCTACAGCATCCAGGACCTTGTCGTAGTGGTCCAGTAGCTGGGACATACAGGAGCGACCAGCTCTAAACCATGTTGCCCTGGGTTGTGTAATTGATGAGTAGGTGGCTGGCTATCTTGCTTCTTAGAACCCTCTCAAAGATTTGGGATGTTAATGCTATCGGTCTGTAGTTCTTTGCAATTGCTTTACTGCCACCTTTGTGGAGTGGGGCTATGTCTGTTGTTTATAGTGTGTGTGGCATGACCCCTGTGTCCATGCTTCTTCTCCATAAAATGCTGAAGGCACACAATAGGGGCTTCTTGCAATTCTTGATGAACACTGAGTTCAACGAGTCTGGGCCTGGGGCGGAGTGCATGGGCATGTCATTAATTGCCTCTTCAAAGTCTTGTGGAGTTATAATAATATCTGAGATTTTTGGGATGACCAAATTTTGGGTTTTGTTCATAAAGAATTCATTTGGATTGTCGACCCTTAGTCTGGGCAGTGGCTCGCTGAACACTGAGTCATATATTGGGACTTTAGTATCTCACTCATTTCTTGGCTATCATCTGTGTATGTCCCATCCTGCCTAAGCAGGGGCCCAATACTGTATGTTGTTTTTCCCTTAGATTTGGCATAAAAGAAGTTTTTTGTTTTTGTTTTTTTCAATTTTCTTTATGACTTTTGGTTCTTCCTGTGATTCTTGTCTCCTATAAGATTCCTTTAGCTTAAGTTCGATATTTGCAATTTCATTGACTAGTACTTCCCTTCGCATTTCAGATATATTGGCCCCACTCAGCAGCTCCGACTTTTCACCTTCGTCTCTATAGGGAATGTCTCTTTCTAGTTTACATCTTCTCTTTCTTTTTCTTAATGGAATGTGTCTTGAGCAGATCACAAGAACTACAGAATTCATTTTTTCAAGGCAAATGTTCGGATCGGAGTAATTTCGTGAAGAGACTTCATGTCTGCTCACATTTTGCTGGCCTGAAGCCCTGTGCATACATGTCGGTACCTCTATTATGTTGCAATCTGAGTGTATTGTCTTTGATATAGTTATAATACATATCAGAGTAAGGTGATGAGGGTATCAAATGATTTAGATAAAGAAAAATTGGATATCAAATTGGGGAGGAGGAGTATGGAAGAAGTGAATGTTTTCAGATACTTGGGAGTTGACGTGTTGGCGGATGGATTTATGAAGGATGAGGTTAATCATAGAATTGATGAGGGAAAAAAGGTGAGTGGTGCGTTGAGGTATATGTGGAGTCAAAAAACGTTATCTATGGAGGCAAAGAAGGGAATGTATGAAAGTATAGTAGTACCAACACTCTTATATGGATGTGAAGCTTGGGTGGTAAATGCAGCAACGAGGAGATGGTTGGAGGCAGTGGAGATGTCCTGTCTAAGGGCAATGTGTGGTGTAAATATTATGCAGAAAATTCGGAGTGTGGAAATTAGGAGAAGGTGTGGAGTTAATAAAAGCATTAGTCAGAGGGCAGAAGAGGGGTTGTTGAGGTGGTTTGGTCATTTAGAGAGAGTGGATCAAAGTAGAATGACATGGAAAGCATATAAATCTATAGGGGAAGGAAAGAGGGGTAGGGGTCGTCCTCGAAAGGGTTGGAAAGAGGGGGTAAAGGAGGTTTTGTGGGCGAGGGGCTTGGACTTCCAGCAAGCGTGCATGAGCGTGTTAGATAGGAGTGAATGGAGACGAATGATACTTGGGACCTGACGATCTGTTGGAGTGTGAGCAGGGTAATATTTAGTGAAGGGATTCAGGGAAACCGGTTATTTTCATATAGTCGGACTTGAGTCCTGGAAATGGGAAGTACAATGCCTGCACTTTAAAGGAGTGGTTTGGGATATTGGCAGTTTGGAGGGATATGTTGTGTATCTCTATACGTATATGCTTCTAAACTGTTGTATTCTGGGCACCTCTGCAAAAGCAGTGATAATGTGTGAGTGTGGTGAAAGTGTTGAATGATGATGAAAGTATTTTCTTTTTGGGGATTTTCTTTCTTTTTTTGGGTCACCCTGCCTCGGTGGGAGACGACTGACTTGTTGAAAAAAAAAAAAAAAAACATATCAGATTATTGTTAGTGAAGATGAGGTCCAGCATATTTTCTAGTCTTCTAGTCTTTCTAGTCTTCTGTTTGCTGGTTTAAGGTGAATTTGGAAGGTTTCTCCTTTTACATTTAGTAATATATACAGGAGAAGGGGTTACTAGCCCCTTGCTCCCGGCATTTTAGTCGCCTCTTACGACACGCATGGCTTACGGAGGAAGAATTCTGTTCTATTTCCCCATGGAAATAAATAAATATATATACAGCCTCTCCTCACTTAGCAACATATGTACTCGGACTTGCGACGGGCTCTCTGACCAGTATGCATACCTAAATAATGTATATTAGAGCTGATTTCCTCTATTCTGTTTATTACAATACCTGGAATTTACCTGGAGAGAGTTCCGGGGGTCAGCGCCTCCGCAGCCCGGTCTGTGACCAGGCCTCATGGTGGATCAGAGCCTGATCAACCAGACTGTTACTGCTGGCTGCATGCAATCCAGCATACAAGCCACAGCCCGGCCGGTCAGGTACCGACTTTAGGTGCTTGTCCAGTGCCTGCTTGAAGTCAGCCAGGGGTCTATTGTCAATCCCCCTTATGTATACTGGGAGGCAGTTGAACAGTCTTGGGCGCCTGACACTTATTGTGTTGTCTCTTAACGTGCTAGTGATACCCATGCTTTTCATTGGGAGGATATTGCATCGTCTGCCGAGTCTTTTGCTTTCATAGTGAGTGATTTTTGTGTGCAAGTTCGGTACTACTCCCTCTAGGATTTTGCAGGTGTATATAATCATGTATCTCTCCTGCCTGCATTCCAGGGAGTACAGGTTCAGGAACTTCAAGCGTGCCCAGTAATTGAGGTGTTTTATCTCCGTTATGTGTGTCATGAAGGTTCTCTGTACATTTTCTAGGTCAGCAATTTCACCTGCCTTGAAAGGTGCTGTTAGTGTGCAGCAATATTCCAGCCATATTCCAGCCTAGATAGAACAAGCGACCTGAGGAATGTCATCATGGGCTTGGCATCCCTAGTTTTAAAGGTTCTCATTATCCATTCTGTCATTTTTCTAGCAGATGCGATTGATACAATATTATGATCCTTGAAGGTGAGATCCTCTGACATGATCACTCCCAGGTCTTGACATTGGTTTTTCACTCTATTTTGTGGCTGGAATTTGTTTTGTACTCTGATGAAGTTTTAATTTCCTCATGTTTACCATATAAACATTTAAATATACTGAAAATGTTTTAAATGGCACAAAGGTGATATTAAAACAATATCAAAGATAGTTGTCACAAACCCACTACCATTATAGTATGCTCCTTGGTTAGTGACAGATTTGTTTACATATGTGGTCTTAGGAATGGAGCTCCATCATTAAGTGAGGAGAGGTTGTGTGTATGTGTACTCACCTAGTTGAGGTTGCGGGGGTCGAGTCCGAGCTCCAGTGTGTGTGTGTGCGTGTGGGTGTGTGTGTGGGGGTGTGGGGGGGGTGCATGGGTGTGTGTGTGTGGGTGTGTGTGGGGGTGTGTGGGTGTACTCACTTAATTGTGGTTGCAGGGGTCGAGACTTAGCTCCTGGCCTCGCCTCTTCACTGAACACTACTAGGTCCTCTCTCTCCCTGCTCCGTGAGCTTTATCATACTTCGTCTTAAAGCTATGTATGGTTCCTGCCTCCACTACATCATTTGCTAGACTATTCCACTTCCTGACTACTCTATGACTGAAGAAATACTTTCTAACATCTCTTTGACTCATCTGAATCTTCAACTTCCAGTTGTAACCCTTTGTTTCTGTGTCCCATCTCTGAAATATTCTGTCTCTGTTCACCTTGTCAATTCCTCACAGTATTTTGTCTGTCATTATCGTGTCTCCCCTAACCCTCCTGTCCTCCAGTTTCATCAGGCCGATTTCCCTTAACCTTTCTTCATAGGACATTCCCCTTAGCTCTGGAACTAGCCTTGGTGCAAACCTTTGCACTTTTTCCAGTTTCTTGACGTGCTTGACCAGGTGTGGGTTCCAAACTGGTGATGCATACTCCAGTATGGGCCTGATGTACGTGGTGTACAGAGCCTTGAACGATTCCTTACTGAGGTATCGGAACACTATTCTCAGGTTTCCCAGGTGTCTATATGCTGCAGCAGTTATCTGGTTGATGTGTGCCTGTCCTGGTAGACAGTAATGGTGAAGCTGGAGGTGCTGTCCTGGGAGACAGTAATGGTGAAGCTGGAGATTTTGTCCAGGTATTCGGGAATTGTACGCAGGATGGAATGCATATAAATGACCTCATGGGAGACAGGAGCCGTAGTGGGGAATCAAGTGTAGTCAAAGATAAAACCAATATTGCAAACTAGAAATACCACAGGGAATAGCAAACAAGAGGACTCCACTAGCAATAGTGAGGATATATTTACAAAAACAACTGGTGGGAGCTCCTTTGTTGGTGCTAGGGAGGATAGGAATAAGACAGGTAAACATGCACCAACAGGAAATACAGTCACAGAAACCCAAGGCAAACATGCACCAACAGGGAATACAGTCACAGAAACCCAAGGCAAATGGAAACCAAGCCTGTGCACATACTATGCACTTGGTATCTGCAGGCATGGGAAATCTGGAAAAACAGATGGGATGTGCAACTATGACCACCCTAGAAAATGCCGTGGCCATATGACAACAGGAAAATGCAAACTCCCTTCCTGTAAGCTTTTTCACCCTGAAATGTGTCCCTCTTCAGTACAGGAAAGACTGTGCTATAACTTAAATTGCCAGGCACACCATCTAAAGGGGACAAAAAGATACAAAACATCCAGGCCATGGGAAAACCTGGGTAGCCACAGCCACTCAAGAGGGAGAGGTTTTTTAGTGCCAGGAAGAAAAAAAAACTGACAGGAAATGGCAGAAATCTTACACCAAATCCAGTCATTCCTGGAGTGGAACCACAGTCAATGGCCTCCACTCCAAACCAACAGATACAGATACTAATGCCGGAACCCCCCCCCCCAGTACCAACAATACCACCAGTCTGATGACATTCTTCTTTGCAAATATACAGGGTCTAAAGCCAGCAACAAACAACAAAATACCTTTCATCCGTGGACTGCTTGCAGAGGCAAAGGCAATGTTTGCGGTTTTCACTGAGACCCACATAAAGGATCACTTGGACAACAAAATACAGTGGACCCCCGCATAACGATATTAATCCATTCATGAGAGCTCATTGTTATGCGAAATTATCGTTATGCGAATGAATTTTCCCCATAAGAAATAATGGAAATCAAATTAATCCGTGCAAGACACCCCAAAGTATGAAAAAAAAAAAAAATTTTACCACATGAAATATTAATTTTAATACACACAAACTGAAAAAGGCATGCACAGTTACATGACACCTTTATTGAAGATCTGGTGATGATTGATGGGATGGTAGGAGGAGAGAGCCTTAGTGTTTAGAAGGGGAATCCCCTTCCATTAAGACTTGAGGTGTCAAGTGCTTTTCTGGGGTTACTTCCCTTCTTCTTTTAATGCCACTAGGACCAGCTTCAGAGTCACTGGACTTCTGTCGCACAACATACCTGTCCATAGTGGCCTGTACCTCTCGTTCCTTTATGACTTCCCTAAAGTGTTTCACAACATTGTCAGTGTAATATTCACCAGCACGGCTTGCAATAGCTGTGTGAGGGTGATTTTCATCCATAAAGGTTTGCACTTTCAGCCACATTGCACAGATTTCCTTAATCTTTGTACTAGGCAACTTCTTCAATTTCTCTCTCCCCTCCTCCGAACCAGTTTCCTCAGGTCTGGCCTCTTGCTGTTGAAGTTGATCTAGCAGCTCATCAGTGGTTAGTTCTTCATTGTCCTCCTCCACCAACTCTTCCACATCATCCCCACTAACCTCCAACCCCAAGGACTTTCCAAATGCCACAATGGATTCCTCAACTGGCATACTCCTCTCAGGGTTAGCCTGAAACCCTTCAAAATCCCTTTGGTCTACACATTCTGGCCACAGTTTCTTCCAAGCAGAGTTCAAGGTCCTCTTAGTCACTCCCTCCCAAGCCTTACCTGTAAGGTTTACACAATTGAGGATATTAAAGTGCTCTCTCCAAAACTCTCTTAGAGTCAGTTGAGTTTCTGAGGTCACTACAAAGCACCTTTCAAACAGAGCTTTTGTGTACATTTTTTTTGAAGTTTGCAATAACCTGCTGGTCCATGGGCTGCAGGAGAGGAGTGGTATTTGGAGGCAAAAACTTCACCTTAATGAAGCTCATGTCCCCATAAAGTCGCTCTGCCACGTCTGTAGGATGACCAGGGGCATTGTCTAACACCAGGAGGCACTTAAGGTCTAATTTCTTTTCAGTTAGGTAATCTTTCACATTGGGGGCAAATGCATGGTGTAACCAGTCATAGAAAAAGTCCCTAGTGACCCATGCCTTACTGTTTGCCCTCCACAGCACACACAAATTAGCCTTGAGGATATTCTTTTGCCTGAACGCTCTGGGAGTTTCTGAGTGATACACTAATAAAGGCTTCACTTTGCAATCACCACTAGCATTGGAACACATCAACAGAGTAAGCCTGTCTTTCATAGGCTTATGTCCTGGGAGTGCCTTTTCCTCCTGAGTAATGTAGGTCCTGCTTGGCATTTTCTTCCAAAACAGGCCTGTTTCATCACAATTAAACACTTGTTCAGGTTTCAGTCCTTCACTGTCTATGTACTCCTTGAATTCCTGCACATATTTTTCAGCTGCTTTGTGGTCCGAACTGGCAGCCTCACCATGCCTTATCACACTATGTATGCCACTACGCTTCTTAAATCTCTCAAACCAACCTTTGCTGGCCTTAAATTCACTCACATCATCACTAGTTGCAGGTATTTTTTTAATTAAATCCTGATGCAACTTCCTAGCCTTTTCACTTATGATCACTTGAGAGATAAGATAAGATTTCGTTCGGATTTTTAACCCCGGAGGGTTAGCCACCCAGGATAACCCAAGAAAGTCAGTGCGTCATCGAGGACTGTCTAACTTATTTCCATTGGGGTCCTTAATCTTGTCCCCCAGGATGCAACCCACACAAGTCGACTAACACCCAGGTACCTATTTGCTGCTAGGTGAACAGGACAATAGGTGTAAGGAAAAGTGTCGAAATGTTTCCACCTGCCGGGAATCGAACCCGGGCCCTCCGTGTGTGAAACGGGAGCTTTAGCCACCAGGCTATCTTCTGCTATCTGTTTTTCATTTATCCACACCAATAAGAGTCTCTCAACATCTTCCATCACTTGCGATCTCTGTTTCGAAAACACAGTTGAACCTTTGGCAAGAACAGCTTCCTTGATTGCCGTTTTGTTGCCCACAATAGTAGCAATGGTTGGGGTTTATTATACAACCTGGCCAGCTCGGAGACATGCACTCCACTTTCATACTTATCAATGATCTCTTTCTTCATCTCTATAGTAATTCTCACCCTTATTGCTGTAGGGTTGGCACTAGAAGCTTTCTTGGGGCCGAAGGTCACTTATTTTGCAGATAAAATCACCAAAAACACTGTAATAATACAAAATGTTCCGATTGTATGCTTGGATGTTACCGCGGAGGCTGGCTGGTAAACAATGCCACCGGCAGAACATGTGAGGCTGGCTAAGGCCACACATTAGACGCGTCTCGGACGAACAGCGTTGAGCGGGTTTTTTAGCGGTATGCGATTCAAAATCTTAGCGATAAAATGTATCAGTATGCGGATTTAACGTTATGTAAGGCCAACGGTATGCGGGGGTCCACTGTATGGATCCCAGGTTACAACCTATACAGATGTGACAGAGTGAACAGGCAAAAGGGGGGGGGGTTGGCCTGTACATTGCAGAGTCACTTGTTTGCACAGAACTGCTTAATGCCTCAAATGATGTAGTGGAAGTTTTAGCAGTAAAGGTCGAGAACCAAAACCTAGTCATTGTGGTAGTCTACAAGCCTCCGGATGCAACATCCCAGCAATTCCAGGAACAGCTGTTAAAAATTGACCACTGTCTGGAAAATCTTCCAGCTCCTGCACCCAACATCTTGCTCCTGGGGGATTTCAACTTAAGGCACCTAAAATGGAGGAATATAGCAAATAATATTGTTGCAGTAATAACACCAGGAGGCAGCTCTGAGGAAAACTCACACTCGCACGAGCTTTTAAATCTCTGCACAAAATTCAATTTAAACCAGCAAATAATAGAGCCTACTAGACTGGAGAATACACTAGACCTCATCTTCACTAACAATGATGATCTGATAAGAAATGTCACCATATCAAAAACAATATACTCAGATCACAACATAATTGAGGTTCAGACATGTATGCGCGGAGCCCCAGACCGACATAATGAGATTAGTCACGAGGGAGCATTCACCAAATTCAACTTCAATAACAAAAACATAAAGTAGGACCAAGTAAACCAAATCCTAACTGATGTAAGCTGGGAAGATATACTAAGCAACACAGACCCCAACTTATGCCTAGAACAGATTAACTCGGTGGCACTCGATGTATGCACAAGGCTTATTCCTCTTAGAAAAAGGAGGAGTAGATGTAAAATAGAAAGGGACAGGCGCTCTCTTTACAGGCAACGAAAAAGAATAACAGAGCGGCTAAAAGAGGTCAATATATCTGAAAGGCGTAGGGAGACACTGGTCAGAGAAATAGCAAGCATCGAACTTAAGCTAAAGGAGTCTTATAGGAGTCAGAAATCGCGGGAAGAACTAAAAGCCATAAATGAAATCGAAAGAAACCCAAAGTATTTCTTCTCCTATGCCAAATCAAAGTCGAGAACAACGTCCAGTATTGGGCCCCTACTTAAACAAGATGGGTCCTACACAGATGACAGCAAGGAAATGAGTGAGCTACTCAAGTCCCAATATGACTCGGTTTTTAGCAAGCCGCTAACCAGACTGAGAGTTGAAGATCAAAATGAATTTTTTATGCGAGAGCCACAGAATTTGGTTAACACAAGCCTATCTGATGTTATCCTGATGCCAAATGACTTCGAACAGGCAATAAATGACATGCCCATGCACTCTGCCCCAGGGCCAGACTCATGGAACTCCGTGTTCATCAAGAACTGCAAGAAGCCCCTATCACGAGCTTTTACCATCCTATGGAGAGGGAGCATGGACACGGGGGTCGTCCCACAGTTACTAAAAACAACAGACATAGCCCCACTCCACAAAGGGGGCAGTAAAGCAACAGTAAAGAACTACAGACTGATAGCATTAACATCCCATATCATAAAAATCTTTGAAAGGGTCCTAAGAAGCAAGATCACCACCTATCTAGAAACCCATCAATTACACAACCCAGGGCAACATGGGTTTAGAACAGGTCGCTCCTGTCTGTCTCAATTATTGGATCACTACGACAAGGTCCTAGATGCACTAGAAGACAAAAAGAATGCAGATGTAATATATACAGACTTTGCAAAAGCCTTCGATAAGTGTGACCAAGGCCTAATAGTGCAGAAAATGCGTGCTAAAGGAATAACGGGAAAAGTCAGTCGATGGATCTATAATTTCCTCACTAACAGAACACAGAGAGTAGTAGTCAACAGAGTAAAGTCCGAGGCAGCTACGGTGAAAAGCTCTGTTCCACAAGGCACAGTACTTGCTCCCATCTTGTTCCTCATCCTCATATCTGACATAGACAAGGATGTCAGCCACAGCACCGTGTCTTCCTTTGCAGATGACACCCGAATCTGCATGACAGTGTCTTCCATTGCAGACACTGCAAGGCTCCAGGCGGACATCAACCAAATCTTTCAGTGGGCTGCAGAAAACAGTATGAAGTTTAACGATAGAAATTTCAATTACTCAGATATGGCAAACACGAGGAAGTTAAATCTTCATCAGAGTACAAAACAAATTCCTTCCACAAAATAGAGCGAAACACCAACGTCAAAGACCTGGGAGTGATCATGTCGGAGGATCTCACCTTCAAGGACCATAACACTGTATCAATCACATCTCCTAGAAAAATGACAGGATGGATAATGAGAACCTTCAAAACTAGGGATGCCAAGCCCATGATGACACTCTTCAGGTCACTTGTTCTATCTAGGCTGGAATATTGCTGCACACTAACAGCACCTTTCAAGGCAGGTGAAATTGCTGACCTAGAAAATGTAGAGAACCTTCACGGCACGCATAACGGAGATAAAACACCTCAATTACTGGGAGCGCTTGAGGTTCCTGAACCTGTATTCCTGGAATGCAGGCGGGAGAGATACATGATTATATACACCTGGAAAATCCTAGAGGGACTAGTACCGAACTTGCACACGAAAATCACTCACTACGAAAGCAAAAGACTTGGCAGACGATGCAACATCCCCCCAATGAAAAGCAGGGGTGTCACTAGCACGTTAAGAGACCATACAATAAGTGTCAGGGGCCCGAGACTGTTCAACTGCCTCCCAGCACACATAAGGGGGATTACCAACAGACCCCTGGCAGTCTTCAAGCTGGCACTGGACAAGCACCTAAAGTTGGTTCCTGACCAGCCGGGCTGTGGCTCGTACGTTGGTTTATGTGCAGCCAGCAGTAACAGCCTGGTTGATCAGGCTCTGATCCACCAGGAGGCCTGGTCACAGACCGGGCCGCGGGGGCGTTGACCCCCGGAACTCTCTCCAGGTAAACTCCAGGTAAACTCCAGGAAATGTGCTCGGTATTATACTCACCAAAAGATCTTTTTTTTTTTTTTTTTTCTTTGTGTGTGTTTAAAATTTTATTTGTTTATTTATTCTGAATGTGTATGTTATTTATGAAGTTGTAAAAATTACATTTGCCTAAAGTATGTGCTGTATATTTATATTTTTTACTGGCTAAGTAAGTCAGTGCTAATTGTTATGTACTTTGTTTCTCTTACGATAAATTACAAACATGAAGCAGTTCTCAAATTAGTAGTTTTGATGGTCTTGAATATCTTCTCTTCCCTCTCCTGCCTTGTTAAGAGGCAGGTGTTGGAAACTCACTCCCCAACACCTGTCTTATCTAGGGGTGCGGGGGAGACACTTTGCCCCACACGCATTCTGTCAGATGTGTGTGTGGGGGGCTCAGACCCCTGCACCCTTCTTGTCAGGAGGCAGGTATAGGGGACTCTCACTCTGTGTTATAGGTGTCAGTAATGGCTTCAGATGCCTCTGTGCTTGTAATATGTACAGATGGTTGGTATAGAGTAACTGTTAGAATGGGGCATGCCAAACCCATCCTTATAGGCTCTCATTACCTCTTATGTGCATGCATGTATAGACACATAAAGTGGGAGTTGTCACAGTTGCTCTTTGCTGATGACACTGTGCTCTTGGGAGATTCTGAAGAGAAGTTGCAGAGGTTGGTGGATTAATTTGGTAGGGTATGCAAAAGAAGAAAATTAAAAGTGAATACAGGAAAGAGTAAGGTTATGAGGATAACAAAAAGATTAGGTGATGAAAGATTGGATATCAGATTGGAGGGAGAGAGTATGGAAGAGGTGAATGTATTCAGATATTTGGGAGTGGACGTGTCAGCGGATGGGTCTATGAAAGATGAGGTGAATCATAGAATTGATGAGGGAAAAAGGGTGAGCGGTGCACTTGTCTGTGGAGACAAAGAACTTTGTCCTTGGAGGCAAAGAGGGGAATGTATGAGAGTATAGTTTTACCAATGCTCTTATATGGGTGTGAAGCATGGGTGATGAATGTTGCAGCGAGGAGAAGGCTGGAGGCAGTGGAGATGTCATGTCTGAGGGCAATGTGTGGTGTGAATATAATGCAGAGAATTCGTAGTTTGGAAGTTAGGAGGAGGTGTGGGATTACCAAAACTGTTGTCCAGAGGGCTGAGGAAGGGTTGTTGAGGTGGTTCGGACATGTAGAGAGAATGGAACGAAACAGAATGACTTCAAGAGTGTTATCAGTCTGTAGCGGAAGGAAGGCGGGGTAGGGGTCAGCCTAGGAAAGGTTGGAGGGAGGGGGTAAAGGAGGTTTTGTGTGCGAGTTGCTTGGACTTCCAGCAGGCATGGGTGAGAGTGTTTGATAGGAGTGAATGGAGACAAATGGTTTTTAATACTTGACGTGCTGTTGGAGTGTGAACAAAGTAACATTTATGAAGGGATTCAGGGAAACCGGCAGGCCGGACTTGAGTCCTGGAGATGGGAAGTACAGTGCCTGCACTCTGAAAGAGGGGTGTTAATGTTGCAGTTTAAAAACTGTAGTGTAAAGCACCCTTCTGGCAAGACAGTGATGGAGTGAATGATGGTGAAAGTTTTTCTTTTTCGGGCCACCCTGCCTTGGTGGGAATCGGCCAGTGTGTTAATAAAAAAAAATAAAAAAAAAATGTATAGACACCAGCTCAGAGGCCAACCTCAAGCCTTAGTAGTGTCACCAGACTGGGCTACAAGTATTGAATTGGGCTACGTTTCTTGTTCCTTTGCTGTGCTACATGTAATACTGTATTTTGGACTAATATAAAATACATTTGGGCTACTTTCAAAATACTTACACTGCTTTTGGTTTCTGATTTTAGAACATGAATATACATGGAATGTGAACAGACATACTCCTAATTTAATGGTACCAACTGGAAAATGTTTAATATTCTGTAAATATCCATCCCACTTTAACCCTTTGACTGTCGCAACCCCCAATCCTGAGGTGTCTCCTGGTGTCGCAAAATTTCAAAAAAAAATATAAATTATTTTCTCTTATGAAATGATAGAGAATCTTTTCCCGATTGTAAAGACACCAAAAAAATGAAATTTGATGGAAAACTGACGGAATTACGCTCTCGCGAAGTTAGCGACCTAGGCGATATTTACAAATCGGCGATTTCGCCCACTTTGAGCCCTATTTTCGGCTAATTCCATTATTCCAGTCAACCAAACTCATAGCTATTTCTTCAGAACTCCATTTTTTCCATCGATTGAGTACAAGAAACTGCCCATTTACTGATTTCAACTACCCAATAACATGGTCAGAAATTTGCAATTTGGCCAATTTCACGAAAATTAAAAAATATGACAATTTCAAAATAAGGTCCAGAATGAACAATGCAGACATTCCTGGCTCTAAAATAACATTTTCTTTGTTCATCAGTCATGTCTCCAGGTCCCTGTGATATTACTCTTGCTTTTTATTTCAAAATTTTATTCAAACAAAAAATAGAAGATTTACTAGACTACTGCAATATTGTAATAATTGTATAAATAACATCAACCCATTCATGACTGCATATTAGAATGGCTACTTGGACATTTATTGGACAATGACATCATTTGTTTACTTTTGAACATTGGCAAAAATCAAACATTTCCCGTACTTTGTGCTCCGTTTCCAGGTTCATTTTATAGTAAAATTAATCAAAATCACCTCTATTTCCATAATATAGTTTCCATTCTATCAAATGAGACCAAGAAAACGAGAATACAACCACAAATACTATACGAAAATAGACCACAAAGTCGGCATTTTAATTAAAAAAACGGTCAGAGTTTTTTTTTTCTCATTATGCACTGCGTGCTCCAGGATTTTTTTTATATGGTGCACACTCACCACACAGACCCATTCTCTCACATGTGGGTCTACCAGCTTTCTCCTGCTTGATTTGAAGCCGCTAGAATTTATGAGTATATATACGACAAACACGGTACCTCATAAACGTATATATATGGCCGCGACAGTCAAAGGGTTAAGCCTGTGACTTTCTCTAGTAGCTGGAAGTCAGACAAGTTTGCTTCATGTTGTGTTGGGGCGATCACATGTGAGGTGCTCCCTTCCCACTTCCTACCTTTATTCTAGGTCAGGGTTCCCCAAACTCTTCAGCTCATTGACCCTTTCATGAAGCTTTAGAAACCATACACAGGTGCGGATAGAACCTGTGGTCAGAGTCATAAAAATCCAGACCAATGCGTTTGCCACTAGGCCAGTTGGCTAACGTGTCGGTCTGGAATTTTGTGACTGACCGTAGGTTCTATCCCCGCCTGTGGGATGGTTTGTTTGCAATCGTATCATTACGATTTCGTGAGTCATGAAGTTTTAGATTGTTCATTGGCCCCAAACATTTATTATATGATAATAATAAATAGTACTTTAACTAATAGTACTACAAATAAAAAAAAATAATAATGACTTAAAAATAGGTAATATTTAAATTATGAAAAATGTAAGATTTAATATATCCATTTTTTACTGAAACTATTGATATCATTATTGGGAAGGATGCATCTGATGATTGTCAACAAGGACTCTGAGATCTGGTTGGAGATTGGTGAGTTTTAGTCATAAGTCACCATGCTCTTCCAGGTTCAGTCTGTTCCTCTGCTGAGTTAGAATTACATTTGCATAGGTAAAACCATGTATGAACTTGGGAAAGCAAGTAAAAATGGCTTAACCTAAAGCTGGGGATATTTAGCAATATTATTTACACTGCTTAAGTGGTCACTTTAGCTTTTACTTCTGAACAGTACTTTTGTTTGAGATCCAGAGTCATATCAATGAGTTTTTCCTGCAATTGAGAGTCAGTGCCTGCATTTTATATTTCAAAATCAAATGGTGTAAGAATCCAGTCAAGCAAATGCATTTTCCCTTAATTTGTCAAGGTGTGTGGTGTATATCTGCAGGTCACCATCTGAAAAGTTTCCACTTTCTTCCAACTACCATAAATTTGAAAAATACTGAAAATTTCTTCTTGAAGGTATAAATAGGCTTATTTGTACCTGGAAGTCTACTACTACTGGCCTAAATAATCGTAACATCTTTACCCAGCAGGCATTTCTGTACTTCATTAAATTTTGATTATATGTCTAACAGATGGAACAGAGAATTCTTATGCTTTTAATTCTTCACACAGTGATCAGTTTACATCTGTTAGAAACTGCACAGCTGAGTTGTATAAGTCTGTAAGTCTTTGCTAGCTTTCACCTTACCTCAGTGTGCAAAAATAGTATTTGGTTCAGGGTTTCATCATTCTTTTCACATAGTATTACAAACAATCATAAGTTGAGTGAATGTGCTTTGATTTTATTAATTGATCTGATACACACTTGTAAGGCATCATGCAGTTCACCATTGAGTTTCTTGGCTACAAGATGGTGTCTTTGTAACACACAATGAACAGTACGTACATCAGATACCTTTTCCTTGAGTAAAGTGGCAAATCCTCTGTAGCGGCCCACCATTGCTGGTGCACCATTAGTAACTACTGCAGTATTATTGCTGAGGTGTATATTGTGCTTCTCTAAATATTCCTCCAAATATTTGACAAATAAAAATTTGTCAAGAATGAACTTTTGACTTCTACTGTAATACCTCACATAGGCTGTGAGAATATTTGAGCTGCAGAAAGATGACTCCTCAAATTGGAGAGAAAACGTGGAGTGCTGAAGCTCAGCTACAAGGATTTTTTTTCAACATCATTGGCCATCTCAGCTGTTTGAGAACAGTAATATGTACTTAAAGAACTTCATTAACTTGAGACTGAGGGAGACTGACACCAGTTAGTCCATCTGTCATCATTCTGTCATGCAGGAGGAGCCACATGTCTATGGTGCATCCAACAAAATGAGCAGACTCTTGGATGTCACTACCGCCCAGCTCCAGCAGGGATACAAGTATTTTTGGGAGGTTGAATCACCACCACCAGATGCAGACCAAACAAAGTGTAAACTTTGCCAGATGGACAGTTGTCACACCTTGCATCATTATGTACTGAAATGTGATGTTGAAGAAATGTCAAAGTATTTTATCCGCAATGGTATATTAACCATATTGGAAAAATACCCTGACTTTGCTCACTGTAACACACTACCACTTTGTGTGTGACCTATTTCATTATTTATTCTTTTATTAACACCAGCCATTTCCCACCAAGGTAGGGTAGCCTAAAAAAGAAAAATTTTCAACATTCACTCCATCACTTGCCAGAGGCATGCTTACACTACAGTTATTGCAGCATTATCACCCCTCCTTCAAAGTGTAGGCACTGTACTTCCCATCTCCAGGACTCAAGTCTGGCCTGCTGGTTTTCCTGAATCCCTTCATAAACGTAACCTTGCTCATACTCCAATAGCACGTCAAGTCTTAAAAATCATTTGTCTCCATTTGCTCCTATCTAACATGCTCACCCATGCTTGCTGGAGGTCCAGGCTCCTCGCACACAAAACCTCCTTTACCTCCTCCCTCCAACCTTTTCTAGGCTGACCCCTACCCCGCCTTCTCTCCACTACAGATTGGTACGCTCTTCAAGTTTTTAGCGAGCCGCTAACCGGACTGAGAGTTGAAGACCTAAATTAATTTTTTATGAGAGGCACACAGAATTTGGTAGACACAAACCTATCTGATATTATCCTGATGCCAAGTGACTTCAAAGAAGCAATAAATGACACGCCCACGCACTCTGCACCAGGCCCAGACTCGTGGAACTCTGTGTTCATCAAGAACTGCAAGAATCCCCTATCACATGCTTTTAACATCCTATGGAGAGGGAGCATGAACACAGCAGTTGTCCCATAGCTGGTTAAAACAACAGACATAGCCCCACTCAACAAAGTTCATACATTGATTAAAACCACCTTGTGGTATAAACACCTACCCACAACAATATTGCCTTACACTCAATTGTAGCATTCACATACTGTGAACTACATTCAACAACTCACAATGTTATATTTCCATAATATAATTTCAATATTTACTAATGAAACCATTGTAATTTGAGTAAAATTACTGTGTACTATAAATAAACAAGATGTACAACTTAAACAAACTATGTTCAATTTCTTTAGTATTAAGTAGTCTGTAAGCCATTAAATTAAGTCTGCCCATAATGCCTAGGTATGATAGTGGCTCTTTGCACTGCAACTCTTACCTGGAGTTTACCTGGAGAGAGTTTCGGGGGTCAACGCCCCCGCGGCCCGGTCTGTGACCAGGCCTCCTGGTGGATCAGCGCCTGATCAACCAGGCTGTTGCTGCTGGCTGCACGCAAACCAACGTACGAGCCACAGCCCGGCTGATCAGGAACTGCCTTTAGGTGCTTGTCCAGTGCCAGCTTGAAGACTGCCAGGGGTCTGTTGGTAATCCCCCTTATGTGTGCTGGGAGGCAGTTGAACAGTCTCGGTCCCCTGACACTTATTGTATGGTCTCTTAACGTGCTAGTGACACCCCTGCTTTTCATTGGGGGGATGGTGCATCGTCTGCCAAGTCTTTTGCTTTCGTAGTGAGTGATTTTCGTGTGCAAGTTCGGTACTAGTCCCTCTAGGATTTTCCAGGTGTATATAATCATGTATCTCTCCCTCCTGCGTTCCAGGGAATACAGGTTTAGAAACCTCAAGCGCTCCCAGTAATTGAGGTGTTTTATCTCCGTTATGCGCGCCGTGAAAGTTCTCTGTACATTTTCTAGGTCGGCAATTTCACCTGCCTTGAAAGGTGCTGTTAGAGTGCAGCAATATTCCAGCCTAGATAGAACAAGTGACCTGAAGAGTGTCATCATGGGCTTGGCCTCCCTAGTTTTGAAGGTTCTCATTATCCATCCTGTCATTTTTCTAGCAGATGCGATTGATACAATGTTATGGTCCTTGAAGGTGAGATCCTCCGACATAATCACTCCCAGGTCTTTGACGTTGGTGTTTCGCTCTATTTTGTGGCCAGAATTTGTTTTGTACTCTGATGAAGATTTAATTTCCTCATGTTTACCATATCTGAGTAATTGAAATTTCTCATCGTTGAACTTCATATTGTTTTCTGCAGCCCACTGAAAGATTTGGTTGATGTCCGCCTGGAGCCTTGCAGTGTCTGCAATGGAAGACACTGTCATGCAGATTCGGGTGTCATCTGCAAAGGAAGACACGGTGCTGTGGCTGACATCCTTGTCTATGTCGGATATGAGGATGAGGAACAAGATGGGAGCTAGTACTGTGCCTTGTGGAACAGAGCTTTTCACCGTAGCTGCCTCGGACTTTACTCTGTTGACGACTACTCTCTGTGTTCTGTTAGTGAGGAAATTATAGATCCATCGACCAACTTTTCCTGTTATTCCTTTAGCGCGCATTTTGTGCGCTATTACGCCATGGTCACACTTGTCGAAGGCTTTTGCAAAGTCTGTATATATTACATCTGCATTCTTTTTGTCTTCTAGTGCATTTAGGACCTTGTCGTAGTGATCCAGTAGTTGAGACAGACAGGAGCGACCTGTTCTAAACCCATGTTGCCCTGGGTTGTGTAACTGATGGGTTTCTAGATGGGTGGTGATCTTGCTTCTTAGGACCCTTTCAAAGATTTTTATGATATGGGATGTTAGTGCTATTGGTCTGTAGTTCTTTGCTGTTGCTTTACTGCCCCCTTTGTGGAGTGGGGCTATGTCTGTTGTTTTTAGTAACTGAGGGACGACCCCCGTGTCCATGCTCCCTCTCCATAGGATGGAAAAGGCTCGTGATAGGGGCTTCTTGCAGTTCTTGATGAACACAGAGTTCCATGAGTCTGGCCCTGGGGCAGAGTGCATGGGCATGTCATTTATCGCCTGTTCGAAGTCATTTGGCGTCAGGATAACATCGGATAGGCTTGTGTTAATCAAATTTTGTGGCTCTCTCATAAAAAATTCATTTTGATCTTCGACTCTCAGTCTGGTTAGCGGCTTGCTAAAAACTGAGTCATATTGGGACTTGAGTAGCTCACTCATTTCCTTGCTGTCATCTGTGTAGGACCCATCTTGTTTAAGTAGGGGCCCAATACTGGACGTTGTTCTCGATTTTGATTTGGCATAGGAGAAGAAATACTTTGGGTTTCTTTCGATTTCATTTATGGCTTTTAGTTCTTCCCGCGATTCCTGACTCCTAAAGGATTCTTTTAGCTTAAGTTCGATGCTTGCTATTTCTCTGACCAGTGTCTCCCTGCGCATTTCTGATATATTGACCTCTTTTAGCCGCTCTGTTATTCTTTTCCGTCGCCTGTAAAGGGAGCGCCTGTCTCTTTCTATTTTACATCTACTCCTCCTTTTTCTTAGAGGAATAAGCCTTGTGCATACATCGAGTGCCACCGAGTTAATCTGTTCTAGGCATAAGTTTGGGTCTGTGTTGCTTAGTATATCTTCCCAGCTTATATCGGTTAGGACTTGGTTTACTTGGTCCCACTTTATGTTTTTGTTATTGAAGTTGAATTTGGTGAATGCTCCCTCGTGACTAGTCTCATTTTGTCGGTCTGAGGCTCCACGCATACATGTCTGAACCTCAATTATGTTGTGATCTGAGTATATTGTTTTTGATATGGTGACATTTCTTATCAGATCATCATTGTTAGTGAAGATGAGGTCTAGTGTATTCTCCAGTCTAGTAGGCTCTATTATTTGCTGGTTTAAATTGAATTTTGTGCAGAGATTTAAAAGCTCGTGTGAGTGTGAGTTTTCATCAGAGCTGCCTCCTGGTGTTATTACTGCAACAATATTATTTGCTATATTCCTCCATTTTAGGTGCCTTAAGTTGAAATCCCCCAGGAGCAAGATGTTGGGTGCAGGAGCTGGAAGATTTTCCAGACAGTGGTCAATTTTTAACAGCTGTTCCTGGAATTGCTGGGATGTTGCATCCGGAGGCTTGTAGACTACCACAATGACTAGGTTTTGGTTCTCGACCTTTACTGCTAAAACTTCCACTACGTCATTTGAGGCATTAAGCAGTTCTGTGCAAACAAGTGACTCTGCAATGTACAGGCCAACCCCCCCCTTTTGCCTGTTCACTCTGTCACATCTGTATAGGTTGTAACCTGGGATCCATATTTCGTTGTCCAAGTGATCCTTTATGTGGGTCTCAGTGAAAGCCGCGAACATTGCCTTTGCCTCTGCAAGCAGTCCACGGATGAAAGGTATTTTGTTGTTTATTGCTGGCTTTAGACCCTGTATATTTGCAAAGAAGAATGTTATCGGACTGGTGGTATTGTTGGTACTGGGGGGGGATTTTTTTTCCGGCATTAGTATCTGTATCTGTTGGTTTGGAGTGGAGGCCATCGACTGTGGTTCCACTCCAGGAATGACTGGATTTGGTGTACGATTTCTGCCATTTCCTGCCAGTTTTTTTTCCTTCCTGGCACTAAAAAACCTCTCCCTCTTGAGTGGCTGTGGCTACCCAGGTTTTCCCATGGCCTGGATGTTTTGTATCTTTTTGTCCCCTTTAGATGGTATGCCTGGCAATTTAAGTTATAGCACAGTCTTTCCTGTACTGAAGAGGTACACATTTCAGGGTGAAAAAGCTTACAGGAAGGGAGTTTGCATTTTCCTGTTGTCATATGGGCATGACATTTTCTAGGGTGGTCATAGTTGCATGTCCCATCTGTTTTTCCAGATTTCCCATGCCAGCAGATACCAAGTGCATAGTATGTGCACAGGCTTGGTTTCCGTTTGCCTTGGGTTTCTGTGACTGTATTCCCTGTTGGTGCATGTTTCCCTGTCTTATTCCTATCCTCCCTAGCACCAACAATGGAGCTCCCACCAGTTGTTTTTGGTAATTTATCCTCACTATTGCTATTGGAGTCCTCTTGTTTGCTATTTCCTGCGGTATTTCTGGTTTGCAATATTGGTTTTATCTTATCTTTGACTACACTTGTTTCCCTACTATGGCTCCTGTCCTCTATGAGGTCATTTATATGTATTCCTTCCTGCGTATAATTCCCGACTACCTGGACAAAATCTCCAGCTTCACCATTACTGTCTACCAGGACAGTATCTCCAGCTTCACCATTTCTGTCTCCCAGGACAGCACCTCCAGCTTCCCCATTACTGTCTCCCAGGACAGTATCTCCAGCTTCACCATTACTGTCTCCCAGGACAGCACCTCCAGCTTCACCATTACTGTCTCCCAGGACAGCACCTCCAGCTTCACCATTACTGTCTCCCAGGACAGCACTATCAGCCCTACATTTACTGACTACCAGGACATCACCTCCAGCCTTACAGTTTGTGACTACATGGCCAGTATCAAGGGCAGTACCATTCAGCCCGGACTTTTTATGTTCCCATCTGTTGTAGAAAGCTTCCAGGTTTTCTATGAAAGCAGCTTTGATGTTATCCTCTTTTAATACCCTTGTGATTTTAGTCCACAGATTTTCCTCATTTGGGCATACCCAAAAACACTTCTCTGTTTTAATACTGCTTGTAGCTAGTTCTGGGATATCTGCACAAGGAGCGTGACACCAATTTCCACAAAAATGACAATTTATCCATGTGGTAGCCCGTTTGTTTGACTGACCACAGACTACACACAGCTTCATAATGATTTGAATGGTTGATTTACTGCAAGTCTACTAGCAACCTCTTGAATATTATATTAATAACCTTAAATGAAGCTCTAGCTATTTGTATTTCTGTTTCTAACTCTTTTTGTATATTGGACAGCTTACCGTCACGTTCCTGATTTTTAATGTTTGTGTTTATAAGGGCGCCTACAAACCCATCCGTTTACAGTCTGCTTTATTGTCCAATGAAACTGTTTGAAACCAGTCCCGGGTTCGGACCAGTCAAGGGTTCGGACCAGTCGATCTGCTCTGATCAGTGGGTCACTTATTTAAAACATACTGGTCGGTGATTTGAGCTAACACATGAAGGATCTACTGGAAATTATCTACCCGAGTAATATGTGATTTGACTGATACAAAAGTATAACTTGCGTGTTGAAGAGCCGGTGATATCTGGCAGCTCCTACAATGACGTACAGTCGACCTCTTTGTTTATCAATCGCTGTATCTGGCTTTTCTATTTTTGTTTTTCCGTCTCCACCACAATAAATGCTATATTATCACTATAGTTGACTGGTGCAAATTTTGGAGGAAGGGCGCTTTTTCTGTAGTAATAATTGCTTCTCGTTGTGTATATTCGACCGCTGGTAACTACAGGTTATATGAAATTCACAGTAACGTCTCGTATTTCAAGAAAATGAAACTAATGAAAGTCACTCCACTCCACTAAGTACCATTATAATACTGGTTAGTTGCTACTACAACACTGTATTCTGCTATTCACTGGTATCACTAGATTATATGCGAGTACACTAGCAGGCCAGGAAGATTATTAAAAACAGCTGACCTGTGGTAAGTTTCTGGCGACTTCTGGCACCTGCCTCTATAGGCTTATCACTTCATTTACAAATTCACCTGTTTTCAAATGACACTTTAGCCTTTATCATCAATATACTAGGGAGCCACTGTAGTATACACTATACACTATGTATACTCAAAGCTTTCAGGGAGACTTTCTTTCCTCTGACACAACGTTCAATTATTATTATTTTTTCCACACGGGAAACAGGCCTATGATTCCCCTCTGGCAGTAAACTCTGCTAGGTAATGCACACTAATTCTCCTTTTTTGACTCAGTATATAATGTTTTCCGCCCAAGATTGGTTCCAGGCGCTAGAGGGATGTATCGTATAGGATTGATGACACAAATTAAAGTTCTAGCACGTAAGAGCGACCGTGAAAACACCACTTCGCCTACTCCTCGCGCTGGTATTTCCCTGATTAGCTCTTTTGATTCCTTTCGTCAATCTCGCTTCCGTAATCTTCCTGACTTGTCCACTTTTCGTGGTGCTCTCCTTCCTGCTCTTGTTAGTCTGTTTTCCAAGAATCACCACCTTCCACGCCATTACCTACTTGCCCTTTCTTCTCTTAAATCTAACACTAACATTGTCATACTATCTTCTGACAAAGGTAATTTGGTAGTTATCCTTGATCGCGAGGATTACCTCCATAAAGCTGATGTCTTGCTCTCTAACTCACGCACCTACACTCCTCTCGTTTCCAACCCTCTTGATCGCATCAAGAGAACTTTCAACAAAAAACTAAGGACTCTCTCCGACCTCTGTCCTCCTGACTTTGACCTTGTTCAACGGTTTCGTGTCATCTGTCCCTCTCTTCCCTATTTCTATGGCCTTCCCAAAACTCATAAACCTGATATTCCTCTTCGTCCTATCATATCCTCTAGAGGTTCTGTCTCTTATTCTCTTGCTTCTTGGCTGGCCAAAACCCTCACTCCCTTTCTTGGTACTTTTTCTCCTGCCCACCTCCGTCACTCTCAAGACTTCATTGAACGGGTTCGCTCTCTCCCAACCTGTAAGATGCTTAGTCTTGACGTTGAGTCCCTCTTCACCAATGTCCCTCTTGATGATGTCCTTGATTTCCTTAGAGAGAAGGCCCATGAAGGGTTTCTTCATCTCCCTATCCCCACTGATGTCTTTCTTGATCTGATCCGCCTCTGTGTAGACTCTAACTCCTTTTCCTTCCAAGGGAAATTTTATTCTCAAACCTTCGGTGTCGCTATGGGCTCTCCTCTCTCTCCTGTCCTTGCTAATCTTTACATGGAATACTTCGAGACTGTTCTTCTTCCTACCCTCGATGTGCAACCTTCACTCTGGCTCCGCTATGTGGATGACAGCTTTGCTCTGTGGCCTCATGACTCCAGTCTCTTCCAACCTTTTCTTGAAGCTCTTAACTATCTTGCCCCTTCCATTAAGTTTAAAGCTGAATGGGAATCTAATTCCTTACTTCCTTTCCTTGATGTCCATGTCCACCGCTCAGATACAGGTTTTTCCTTTTCCATTTACCGTAAACCTATGCACAGTGGCATGTACATTCACTACTTTTCCTATCATGCTTCCCCTGTCAAGAAAAGTGTTCTTATCTCCCTCTTTCTCCGTGCCCTCCGCATCTGTGATCCTCAGTTCCTTCCAGCAGAAATTTCCACTCTTCATAATTCGTTCTCCCGTCTTGGCTACCCTTCCCATTTCATAGACTCTGCCCTCTCACGTGCTAAACGCAATTTCTTCTCTCCCAAACTCTCTACTCATGGGAACTCTTCTATCCTCTGCCTTCCCTACATTTCTGGTCTTTCTAATCTCAACAATTCTCTCCGTCCCTTAGACATCAAGCTTACCTTCCGCCAGTCTAACACTCTTCGCACTAATCTCGTTCATACCTCTCCTCCCTCTACAGATGTTCCTGGTGTCTACTCTATTTCTTGCTCCTCCTGTCCTCTTCAATACTTCGGAGAAACTGGGCGATCTCTTTCTGACAGACTTAGGGAGCACAAAAATAGTGTTAGGCTTGCCGACACTAACAATCCTCTTTTCTGTCACGTCAGAGATCATAGCCATCCTATTGACTGGTCTTCTGCTAAAACTGTCTTCCCTACTTCCAACTCGAACAGTCGCCGTTTAGTTGAATCCTCTCTTATACACAACTTTCCTTGTATGAACCTTAGCCCTGGCTTCGTCTCTGTAGATGCCTTCCTCTCCCACTACATTGTAAAATGCTCCAAACTTCAGAACACCCGTGACCTAACCTGAATCCTCATTATTATTATTTCTTCTTCTTCTTCTTCTTCTTCTTCTTCTTCTTCTTCTTCTTCTTCTTCTTCTTCTTCTTCTTCTTCTTCTTCTTCTTCTTCTTCTTCTTCTTCTTCTTCTTCTTCTTCTTCTTCTTCTTCTTCTTCTTCTTCTTCTTCTTCTTCTTCTTCTTCTTCTTCTTCTTCTTCTTCTTCTTCTTCTTCTTCTTCTTCTTCTTCTTCTTCTTCTTCTTCTTCCTCCCCCTCCTCCCTCCTCCCTCCTCCCTCCTCCCTCCTCCCTCCTCCCCCTCCTCCCTCCTCCCTCCTCCCCCTCCTCCTCCTCCTCCTCCTCCTCCTCTTCTTCTTCTTCTTCTTCTGGGTTGTCTTTCTCTCTCCTGTCTCGTGTTTCTGTTCCTTCTTCATTTATTTTATTTCACCACTTCCCCTTTCACGCACCTCGGTGCGCTTGCTCTCCCTCTGTGGGTTTCTAGCTCTCTTGCAGTGCTCCCCTTCCTTTGTATTTGACTGGCTCGTCTTCCTTATTTCCCACTTCTACCACTACCACTACCTCTTCTTCTTCTACTACAACTACTGATGAAATTAAGACACATGTGCGGCGTCTGGTTGTCTTTGTTGTGGACGTTTCGCCATCCAGTGGCTGGCTGGATGGCGAAACGTCTATGGTGGGGATCCCCGGGTGTTGTGCATGTGTCATTTCATCCTGTCGGTATTATATACAATTCTTGTACTACTACTACTACTACCTCCACCTCTTCCTGCCTATATATAGCCATCCTGCTCCACCTCTGTTAGTGTGACTTTGTCAATGGTCCAAGTCGGACCGAAACGTCGTCGTAAGCTTCTCTCTTTTATGTGCGGGTTATTTGTGTATCTACAGACTGATAGCACTAATGTGTCCCATATCATAACAATTTTTGAAAGAGTTCTAAGCAGCAAGATAACCATCCATCTAGATACCCATCAGTTACACAACCCAGGGCAGCATGGGTTTGGAGCGGGTCGCTCCTGTCTGTCCCAACTACTGGACCACTATGACAAGGTCCTGGATGCTCTAGAAGACAAACAGAATGCAAATGTAATATACACAGACTTTGCAAAAGCCTTTGACTAGTGTGACCATATTGTAATAGTGCACAAAAGGCGTGATAAAGGAATAACAGGAAAAGTTGGTAGATGGATCTATAATTTCCTAACAAACAGAACACAAATAATAGTAGTAAACAGAGTAAAGTCTGAGGCAGCTACGATGAAAAGCTCTGTTCCACAAGGCACAGTACTCACTCCCATCTTGTTCCTCGTCCTCATATCTGACATAGACAGAGATATAAGCCACAGCGCCGTGTCTTATTTTGCAGATGACACCCAAATTTGCATGACAGTGTCCTCCACTGAAGAGACCACAAAATTCCAGGCGGACATCAACACAATCTTTAAATGGGCCACAGAAAGCAATACAGAGTTTAATGATGAGAAATTTCAGTTACTCCGATATGGAAAATTGTGAGGAAATTAAATCTACATCGAAGTATAAAACAAATTCTAACCATAACATAGAACAAAAAACTAATGTAAAAGACCTGGGAGTGATCATGTCAAAGGATCTCACCTTCAAAGACCATAACATTGTATCAATTGCATCTGCTAGAAAAATGACAGGATGGATAATGAGAACCTTCAAAACTAGGGATGCCAAGCCCATGATGACACTATTCAGGTTGCTTGTTCTATCAAGGCTGGAATATTGCTGCACACTAATAGCACCTTTCAAGGCAGGTGAAATTGCTGACCTAGAAAATGTACAGAGAACTTCCACGGCACACACAACTGTGATAAAACACCTCAATTACTGGGAAAGCTTGAAGTTCCTAAACCTGTACTCCCTAAAATGCAGGCAGGAGAGACACATGATTATATACACTTGGAAAATCCTAGAGGGATTAGTACCAAACTTGCACACAAAAATCACTCCCTATGAAAGCAAAAGACTCGTCAAACTATGCAACATCCCCGAATGAAAAGCAGGGGTGCCACTAGCACGATATGAGACAACACAGTAAGTGTCAGGGGCCTAAGACTGTTCAACTGCCTCCTAGCATACATCAGGGGGATAACCAATAGACCCCTGGCTGTCTTCAAGCAGGCACTGGACAGGCACCTAAAGTCAGTACCTGACAAGCCAGGCTGTGGTTTGTATGTCGGGTTGCGTGCGGCCAACCGTAACAGCCTGGTGGATCAGGCCCTGATCCACCATGGGGGCGTTGACTCCCAAAACCCTCTCCAGGTAAATCATTCTGTTTCCTTCCAGCCTCTCTACATATCCAAACCATCTCAATAACCCCTCCTCAGCCCTCTGGATAATACTTTTGGTAACCCCCCACTTCCTCCTAATTTCCAAACTAAGGATTGTCTGCATTATATTCACATCACACGTTGTCCTCAGACATTACATCTCCACTGCCTCCAGTCTGCTCCTTGTTGCAACATTCACCACCCATGCTTCACACCCATATAAGAACATTAGTATAATTATACTCTTATACATTCCCCTCATTGCTTCCATGAATAATGTTCTTTGTCTCCACAGACTGCTCAGTGCACCACTTACCTTTTTACCCTCATCAGTTCTATGATTCACCTCATCTTTCATAGACCCATCTGCTCACATGTCCACTCCAAGATATCTGAATACTACATTCACCTCCTCCATAGTGGCCCCCTCTGTAATTAGTATCTTATTACATGTAAACCACACAATAACCAAAATCTGTAAACCCTGCATTGTAATCCTTATAGAGAATAAACTTTGATTGATTGATACTCTCCCTTCAATCTGATATCCAGTCTTTCATTACTTAAATTTTTTGTTATCCTCATCACCTTACTCTTTCCTATATTTTATTATATTATTATCACACTGGCCGATTCCCACCAAGGCAGGGTGACCCGAAAAAGAAAAACTTTCACCATCATTCACTCCATCACTGTCTTGCCAGAAGGGTGCTTTACACTACAGTTTTTAAACTGCAACATTAACACCCCTCCTTCAGAGTGCAGGCACTGTACTTCCCATCTCCAGGAGTAAGTCCGGCATGCCGGTTTCCCTGAACCCCTTCATCAATGTTACTTTGCTCACACTCCAACAGCACGTCAAGTATTAAAAACCATTTGTCTCCATTCACTCCTATCAAACACGCTCACGCATGCCTGCTGGAAGTCCAAGCCCCTCGCACACAAAACCTCCTTTACCCCCTCCCTCCAACCTTTCCTAGGCCGACCCCTACCCCGCCTTCCTTCCACTACAGACTGATACACTCTTGAAGTCACTCTGTTTCGCTCCATTCTCTCTACATGTCCGAACCACCTCAACAACCCTTCCTCAGCCCTCTGGACAACAGTTTTGGTAATCCCGCACCTCCTCCTAACTTCCAAGCTACGAATTCTCTGCATTATATTCACACCACACATTGCCCTCAGACATGACATCTCCACTGCCTCCAGCCTTCTCCTCGCTGCAACATTCATCACCCATGCTTCACACCCATATAAGAGCGTTGGTAAAACTATACTCTCATACATTCCCCACTTTGCCTCCAAGGACAAAGTTCTTTGTCTCCACAGACTCCTAAGTGCACCACTCACCCTTTTCCCCTCATCAATTATATGATTCACCTCATCTTTCATAGACCCATCCGCTGACACGTCCACTCCCAAATATCTGAATACATTCACCTCCTCCATACTCTCTCCCTCCAATCTGATATCCAATCTTTCATCACCTAATCTTTTTTTATCCTCATAACCTTACTCTTTCCTGTATTCACTTTTAATTTTCTTCTTTTGCACACTCTACCAAATTCATCCACCAATCTCTGCAACTTCTCTTCAGAATCTCCCAAGAGCACAGTGTCATCAGCAAAGAGCAACTGTGACAACTCCCACTTTGTGTGTGATTCTTTATCTTTTAACTCCACGCCTCTTGCCAAGACCCTCGCATTTACTTCTCTTACAACCCCATCTATAAATATATTAAACAACCACGGTGACATCACACATCCTTGTCTAAGGCCTACTTTTACTGGGAAATAATTTCCCTCTTTCCTACATACTCTAACTTGAGCCTCACTATCCTCGTAAAAACTCTTCACTGCTTTCAGTAACCTACCTCCTACACCATACACTTGCAACATCTGCCACATTGCCCCCCTATCCACCCTGTCATATGCCTTTTCCAAATCCATAAATGCCACAAAGACCTCTTTAGCCTTATCTAAATACTGTTCACTTATATATTTCACTGTAAACACCTGGTCCACACACCCTCTACCTTTCCTAAAGCCGCCTTGTTCATCTGCTATCCTATTCTCCGTCTTACTCTTAATTCTTTCAATAATAACTCTACCATACACTTTACCAGGTATACTCAACAGACTTATCCACCTATAATTTTTGCACTCTCTTTTGTCCCCTTTGCCTTTATACAAAGGAAATATGCATGCTCTCTGCCAATCCTTAGGTACCTTACCCTCTTCCATACATTTATTAAATAGTTGCACCAACCACTCCAAAACTATATCCCCACCTGCTTTTAACATTTCTATCTTTATCCCATCAATCCCGGCTGCCTTACCCCCTTTCATTTTACCTACTGCCTCACGAACTTCCCCCACACTCACAACTGGCTCTTCCTCACTCCTACAAGATGTTATTCCTCCTTGTCCTATACACGAAATCACAGCTTCCCTGTCTTCATCAACATTTAACAATTCCTCAAAATATTCCCTCCATCTTCCCAATACCTCTAACTCTCCATTTAATAACTCTCCTCTCCTATTTTTAACTGATAAATCCATTTGTTCTCTAGGCTTCCTTAACTTGTTAATCTCACTCCAATTTTTTTTCTTATTTTCAACAAAATTTGTTGATAACATCTCACCCACTCTCTCATTTGCTCTCTTTTTACATTGCTTCACCACTCTCTTAACCTCTCTCTTTTTCTCCATATACTCTTCCCTCCTTGCATCACTTCTACTTTGTAAAAACTTCTCATATGCTAACTTTTTCTCCCTTGCTACTCTCTTTACATTATCATTCCACCAATCGCTCCTCTTCCCTCCCGCACCCACTTTCCTGTAACCACAAACTTCTGCTGAACACTCTAACACTGCATTTTCAAACCTACCCCATACCTCTTCGACCCCATAGCCTATGCTCTCATTAGCCCATCTATCCTCCAATAGCTGTTTATATCTTACCCTAACTGCCTCCTCTTTTAGTTTATAAACCTTCACCTCTCTCTCTTCCCTGATGCTTCTATTCTCCTTGTATCCCATCTACCTTTTACTCTCAGTGTAGCTACAACTAGAAAGTGATCTGATATATCTGTGGCCCTCTATAAACATGTACATCCTGAAGTCTACTCAACAGTCTTTTATCTACCAGTACATAATCCAACAAACTACTGTCATTTTGCCCTACATCATATCTTGTATACTTATTTATCCTCTTTTTCTTAAAATATGTATTACCTATAACTAAACCCCTTTCTATACAAAGTTCAATCAAAGGGCTCCCATTTTCATTTACACCTGGCACCCCAAACTTACCTATCACACCCTCTCTAAAAGTTTCTCCTACTTTAGCATTCAGGTCCCCTAACACAATTACTCTCTCATTTGGTTCAAAGGCTCCTATACATTCAATTAACATCTCCCAAAATCTCTCTCTCTCCTCTACATTCCTCTCTTCTCCAGGTGCATACACACTTATTATGACCCACTTTTCGCATCCAACCTTTACTTTAATCCACATAATTCTTGAATTTACACATTCATATTCTCTTTTCTCCTTCCATAACTGATCCTTCAACATTACTGCTACCCCTTCCTTTGCTCTAACTCTCTCAGATACTCCAGATTTAATCCCATTTATTTCCCCCCACCGAAACTCCCCTACTCCCTTCAGCTTTGTTTTGCTTAGGGCCAGGACATCCAACTTCTTTTCATTCGTAACATCAGCAATCATCTGTTTCTTGTCATCCGCACTACATCCACGCACATTCAAGCATCCCAATTTTATAAAGTTTTTCTTCTTCTCTTTTTTAGTAAATGTCTGCAGGAGAAGGGGTTACTAGCCCATTGCTCCCGGCATTTTAGTCGCCTCATACGACATGCATGGCTTACGGAGGAAAGATTCCTTTCCACTTCCCCATGGACAATAGAAGAAATAAAGAAGAACAAGAGCTATTTAGAAAAAGGAGAAAAACCTAGATGTATGTATATATATATATGCATGTGCGTGTCTGTGAAGTGTGACCAAAGTGTAAGTAGGAGTAGCAAGATATCCCTGTTATTTAGCATGTTTATGAGACTTATAATTTCCTACTTTTACATACCCTGTCAAACTCATCCACCAACCTCTGCAACTTTTCCTTCAGAATCTTCCAAAAAGCACAGTGTCATCAGCAAAGAGCAACTGTGACAACTCCCACTTTGTGTTAGATTCTTTATCTTTTAACCCCCACACCTCTTGCCAACACCCGAGCATTCACTTCTCTTACAACCCCATCTATAAATACAATGGAATCTGGGATTTCATACTTAATCCGTCCCAGAAGGTCGGTCTAAACCCAAAGCGTACGAAAACTGAAATTATATTTCCCATAAGAAATAGTGTAAATACAATTAATCCGTTCCAAACACCCAAAAATTTTAACTAAAGAATAACTATAGTTTTACATACAGAAAACAATGAGAAATAAACGTAAATATTTTTTTTTATTATCACACTGGCCGATTCCCACCAAGGCAGGGTGGCCCGAAAAAGAAAAACTTTCACCATCATTCACTCCATCACTGTCTTGCCAGAAGGGTGCTTTACACTACAGTTTTTAAACTGCAACATTAACACCCCTACTTCAGAGTGCAGGCACTGTACTTCCCATCTCCAGGACTCAAGTCCGGCCTGCCGGTTTCCCTGAACCCCTTCATAAATGTTACTTTGCTCACACTCCAACAGCACGTCAAGTATTAAAAACCATTTGTCTCCATTCACTCCTATCAAACACGCTCACGCATGCCTGCTGGAAGTCCAAGCCCCTCGCACACAAAACCTCCTTTACCCCCTCTCTCCAACCTTTCCTAGGCCGACCCCTACCCCGCCTTCCTTCCACTACAGACTGATACACTCTTGAAGTCATTCTGTTTCGCTTCATTCTCTCTACATGTCCGAACCACCTCAACAACCCTTCCTCAGCCCTCTGGACAACAGTTTTGGTAATCCCGCACCTCCTCCTAACTTCCAAACTACGAATTCTCTGCATTATATTCACATCACACATTGCCCTCAGACATGACATCTCCACTGCCTCCAGCCTTCTCCTCGCTGCAACATTCATCACCCATGCTTCACACCCATATAAGAGCGTTGGTAAAACTATACTCTCATACATTCCCCTCTTTGCCTCCAAGGACAAAGTTCTTTGTCTCCACAGACTCCTAAGTGCACCACTCACTCTTTTCCCCTCATCAATTCTATGATTCACCTCATCTTTCATAGACCCATCCGCTGACACGTCCACTCCCAAATATCTGAATACATTCACCTCCTCCATACTCTCTCCCTCCAATCTGATATTCAATCTTTCATCACCTAATCTTTTTGTTATCCTCATAACCTTACTCTTTCCTGTATTCACCTTTAATTTTCTTCTTTTGCACACCCTACCAAATTCATCCACCAATCTCTGCAACTTCTCTTCAGAATCTCCCAAGAGCACAGTGTCATCAGCAAAGAGCAGCTGTGACAACTCCCACTTTGTGTGTGATTCTTTATCTTTTAACTCCACGCCTCTTGCCAAGACCCTCGCATTTACTTCTCTTACAACCCCATCTATAAATATATTAAACAACCACGGTGACATCACACATCCTTGTCTAAGGCCTACTTTTACTGGGAAAAAATTTCCCTCTTTCCTACATACTCTAACTTGAGCCTCACTATCCTCGTAAAAACTCTTCACTGCTTTCAGTAACCTACCTCCTACACCATACACTTGCAACATCTGCCACATTGCCCCCCTATCCACCCTGTCATACGCCTTTTCCAAATCCATAAATGCCACAAAGACCTCTTTAGCCTTATCTAAATACTGTTCACTTATATGTTTCACTGTAAACACCTGGTCCACACACCCCCTACCTTTCCTAAAGCCTCCTTGTTCATCTGCTATCCTATTCTCCGTCTTACTCTTAATTCTTTCAATAATAACTCTACCATACACTTTACCAGGTATACTCAGCAGACTTATTTATTATCACACCAGCCGATTCCCACCAAGGCAGGGTGGCCCGAAAAAGAAAAACTTTCACCATCATTCACTCCATCACTGTCTTGCCAGAAGGGTGCTTTACACTACAGTTTTTAAACTGCAACATTAACACCCCTCCTTCAGAGTGCAGGCACTGTACTTCCCATCTCCAGGACTCAAGTCCGGCCTGCCGGTTTCCCTGAATCCCTTCATAAATGTTACTTTGCTCACACTCCAACAGCACGTCAAGTATTAAAAACCATTTGTCTCCATTCACTCCTATCAAACACGCTCACGCATGCCTGCTGGAAGTCCAAGCCCCTCGCACACAAAACCTCCTTTACCCCCTCCCTCCAACCCTTCCTAGGCCGACCCCTACCCCGCCTTCCTTCCACTACAGACTGATACACTCTTGAAGTCATTCTGTTTCGCTCCATTCTCTCTACATGTCCGAACCACCTCAACAACCCTTCCTCAGCCCTCTGGACAACAGTTTTGGTAATCCCGCACCTCCTCCTAACTTCCAAACTACGAATTCTCTGCATTATATTCACACCACACATTGCCCTCAGACATGACATCTCCACTGCCTCCAGCCTTCTCCTCGCTGCAACATTCATCACCCACGCTTCACACCCATATAAGAGCGTTGGTAAAACTATACTCTCATACATTCCCCTCTTTGCCTCCAAGGACAAAGTTCTTTGTCTCCACAGACTCCTAAGTGCACCACTCACTCTTTTTCCCTCATCAATTCTATGATTCACCTCATCTTTCATAGACCCATCCGCTGACACGTCCACTCCCAAATATCTGAATACGTTCACCTCCTCCATACTCTCTCCCTCCAATCTGATATTCAATCTTTCATCACCTAATCTTTTTGTTATCCTCATAACCTTACTCTTTCCTGTATTCACCTTTAATTTTCTTCTTTTGCACACCCTACCAAATTCATCCACCAATCTCTGCAACTTCTCTTCAGAATCTCCCAAGAGCACAGTGTCATCAGCAAAGAGCAGCTGTGACAACTCCCACTTTGTGTGTGATTCTTTATCTTTTAACTCCACGCCTCTTGCCAAGACCCTCGCATTTACTTCTCTTACAACCCCATCTATAAATATATTAAACAACCACGGTGACATCACACATCCTTGTCTAAGGCCTACTTTTACTGGGAAAAAATTCCCCTCTTTCCTACATACTCTAACTTGAGCCTCACTATCCTCGTAAAAACTCTTCACTGCTTTCAGTAACCTACCTCCTACACCATACACTTGCAACATCTGCCACATTGCCCCCCTATCCACCCTGTCATACGCCTTTTCCAAATCCATAAATGCCACAAAGACCTCTTTAGCCTTATCTAAATACTGTTCACTTATATGTTTCACTGTAAACACCTGGTCCACACACCCCCTACCTTTCCTAAAGCCTCCTTGTTCATCTGCTATCCTATTCTCCGTCTTACTCTTAATTCTTTCAATTATAACTCTACCATACACTTTACCAGGTACACTCAACAGACTTATCCCCCTATAATTTTTGCACTCTCTTTTATCCCCTTTGCCTTTATACAAAGGAACTATGCATGCTCTCTGCCAATCCCTAGGTACCTTACCCTCTTCCATACATTTATTAAATAATTGCACCAACCACTCCAAAACTATATCCCCACCTGCTTTTAACATTTCTATCTTTATCCCATCAATCCCGGCTGCCTTACCCCCTTTCATTTTACCTACTGCCTCACGAACTTCCCCCACACTCACAACTGACTCTTCCTCACTCCTACAAGATGTTATTCCTCCTTGCCCTATACACGAAATCACAGCTTCCCTATCTTCATCAACATTTAACAATTCCTCAAAATATTCCTTCCATCTTCCCAATACCTCTAACTCTCCATTTAATAACTCTCCTCTCCTATTTTTAACTGACAAATCCATTTGTTCTCTAGGCTTTCTTAACTTGTTAATCTCACTCCAAAACTTTTTCTTATTTTCAACAAAATTTGTTGATAACATCTCACCCACTCTCTCATTTGCTCTCTTTTTACATTGCTTCACCACTCTCTTAACTTCTCTCTTTTTCTCCATATACTCTTCCCTCCTTGCATCACTTCTACTTTGTAAAAACTTCTCATATGCTAACTTTTTCTCCCTTACTACTCTCTTTACATCATCATTCCACCAATCGCTCCTCTTCCCTCCTGCACCCACTTTCCTGTAACCACAAACTTCTGCTGAACACTCTAACACTACATTTTTAAACCTACCCCATACCTCTTCGACCCCATTGCCTATGCTCTCATTAGCCCATCTATCCTCCAATAGCTGTTTATATCTTACCCTAACTGCCTCCTCTTTTAGTTTATAAACCTTTACCTCTCTCTTCCCTGATGCTTCTATTCTCCTTGTATCCCATCTACCTTTTACTCTCAGTGTAGCTACAACTAGAAAGTGATCTGATATATCTGTGGCCCCTCTATAAACATGTACATCCTGAAGTCTACTCAACAGTCTTTTATCTACCAATACATAATCCAACAAACTACTGTCATTTCGCCCTACATCATATCGTGTATACTTATTTATCCTCTTTTTCTTAAAATATGTATTACCTATAACTAAACCCCTTTCTATACAAAGTTCAATCAAAGGGCTCCCATTATCATTTACACCTGGCACCCCAAACTTACCTACCACACCCTCTCTAAAAGTTTCTCCTACTTTAGCATTCAAGTCCCCTACCACAATTACTCTCTCACTTGGTTCAAAGGCTCCTATACATTCACTTAACATCTCCCAAAATCTCTCTCTCTCCTCTGCATTCCTCTCTTCTCCAGGTGCATACACGCTTATTATGACCCACTTCTCGCATCCAACCTTTACTTTAATCCACATAATTCTTGAATTTACACATTCATATTCTCTTTTCTCCTTCCATAACTGATCATTTAACATTACTGCTACCCCTTCCTTTGCTCTAACTCTCTCAGATACTCCAGATTTAATCCCATTTATTTCCCCCCACTGAAACTCTCCTACCCCCTTCAGCTTTGTTTCGCTTAGGGCCAGGACATCCAACTTCTTTTCATTCATAACATCAGCAATCATCTGTTTCTTGTCATCCGCACTACATCCACGCACATTTAAGCAACCCAGTTTTATAAAGTTTTTCTTCTTCTCTTTTTTAGTAATTGTATACAGGAGAAGGGGTTACTAGCCCATTGCTCCCGGCATTTTAGTCGCCTCATACGACACGCATGGCTTACGGAGGAAAGATTCTTTTCCACTTCCCCATGGACAATAGAAGAAATAAAAAGAACAAGAGCTATTTAGAAAAAGGAGAAAAACCTAGATGTATGTATATATATATATATGCATGTGCGTGTCTATGAAGTGTGACCAAAGTGTAAGTAGGAGTAGCAAGATATCCCTGTTATCTTAGCGTGTTTATGAGACAGAAAAAGAAACCAGCAATCCTACCATCATGCAAAACAGTTACAGGTTTTTGTTTCACAGTCATCTGGCAGGACGGTAGTACTTCCCTGGGTGGTTGCTGTCTACCAACCTACTACCTATCTCAGCAGACTTATCCCCCTATAATTTTTGCACTCTCTTTTATCCCCTTTGCCTTTATACAAAGGAACTATGCATGCTCTCTGCCAATCCCTAGGTACCTTACCCTCTTCCATACATTTATTAAATAATTGCACCAACCACTCCAAAACTATATCCCCACCTGCTTTTAACATTTCTATCTTTATCCCATCAATCCCGGCTGCCTTACCCCCTTTCATTTTACCTACTGCC
The DNA here is from genome assembly GCF_038502225.1 of Cherax quadricarinatus. Taxonomy (NCBI): domain Eukaryota; kingdom Metazoa; phylum Arthropoda; class Malacostraca; order Decapoda; family Parastacidae; genus Cherax; species Cherax quadricarinatus. The sequence goes on from NC_091332.1 coordinate 25,261,267, forward strand.
TCACGAACTTCCCCCACACTCACAACTGGCTCTTCCTCACTCCTACAAGATGTTATTCCTCCTTGCCCTATACACGAAATCACAGCTTCCCTGTCTTCATCAACATTTAACAATTCCTCAAAATATTCCCTCCATCTTCCCAATACCTCTAACTCTCCATTTAATAACTCTCCTCTCCTATTTTTAACTGACAAATCCATTTGTTCTCTAGGCTTCCTTAACTTGTTAATCTCACTCCAATTTTTTTTCTTATTTTCAACAAAATTTGTTGATAACATCTCACCCACTCTCTCATTTGCTCTCTTTTTACATTGCTTCACCACTCTCTTAACCTCTCTCTTTTTCTCCATATACTCTTCCCTCCTTGCATCACTTCTACTTTGTAAAAACTTCTCATATGCTAACTTTTTCTCCCTTACTACTCTCTTTACATCATCATTCCACCAATCGCTCCTCTTCCCTCCCGCACCCACTTTCCTGTAACCACAAACTTCTGCTGAACACTCTAACACTACATTTTTAAACCTACCCCATACCTCTTCGACCCCATTGCCTATGCTCTCATTTGCCCATCTATCCTCCAATAGCTGTTTATATCTTACCCTAACTGCCTCCTCTTTTAGTTTATAATCCTTCACCTCTCTCTTCCCTGATACTTCTATTCTCCTTGTATCCCATCTACCTTTTACTCTCAGTGTAGCTACAACTATAAAGTGATCTGATATATCTGTGGCCCCTCTATAAACATGTACATCCTGAAGTCTACTCAACCGTCTTTTATCTACCAATACATAATCCAACAAACTACTGTCATTTCGCCCTACATCATATCTTGTATACTTATTTATCCTCTTTTTCTTAAAATATGTATTGCCTATAACTAAACCCCTTTCTATACAAAGTTCAATCAAAGGGCTCCCATTATCATTTACACCTGGCACCCCAAACTTACCTACCACACCCTCTCTAAAAGTTTCTCCTACTTTAGCATTCAGGTCCCCTACCACAATTACTCTCTCACTTGGTTCAAAGGCTCCTATACATTCACTTAACATCTCCCAAAATCTCTCTCTCTCCTCTGCATTGCTCTCTTCTCCAGGTGCATACGCTTATTATGACCCACTTCTCGCATCCAACCTTTACTTTAATCCACATAATTCTTGAATTTACACATTCATATTCTCTTTTCTCCTTCCATAACTGATCATTCAACATTACTGCTACCCCTTCCTTTGCTCTAACTCTCTCAGATACTCCAGATTTAATCCCATTTATTTCCCCCCACTGAAACTCCCCTACCCCCTTCAGCTTTGTTTCGCTTAGGGCCAGGACATCCAACTTCTTTTCATTCATAACATCAGCAATCATCTGTTTCTTGTCATCCGCACTACATCCACGCACATTTAAGCATCCCAGTTTTATAAAGTTTTTCTTCTTCTCTTTTTTAGTAAAAGTCTACAGGAGAAGGGGTTACTAGCCCATTGCTCCCGGCATTTTAGTCGCCTCATACGACACGCATGGCTTACGGAGGAAAGATTCTTTTCCACTTCCCCATGGACAATAGAAGAAATAAAGAAGAACAAGAGCTATTTAGAAAAAGGAGAAAAACCTAGATGTATGTATATATATATGCATGTGCGTGTCTGTGAAGTGTGACCTAAGTGTAAGTAGGAGTAGCAAGATATCCCTGTTATCTAGCGTGTTTATGAGACAGAAAAAGAAAACAGCAATCCTACCATCATGCAAAACAGTTACAGGTTTCTGTTTCACAGTCATCTGGCAGGACGGTAGTATTTCCCTGGGTGGTTGCTGTCTACCAACCTACTACCTACGTAAATGACTAATTTTAATGCTAAATGAACATTACATACCTTTATTGAAGACTCTTGTTGGCGTATTGAAAAAGGCGAGGAGGGGAGAGGGAGTTGAGGTTATTGTTTGAAAGGGGAATCCCCCTCCATAAGGCCTTCAGGTATCAAAGCCCTCTCTGGGGTTATTTCCCTTCTTTGTCTTTTACTGGCACTGGACCCCTGTTGCACTAAAAATCTGTCCATAGAGCTCTGTTTCTGGTGTCTCTTTAAGATTTGCTTGAAATGGGACAAGGTATTGTCACTGAACATACGCACAAAAACAAACTAGACCTACTTTCAATATCTGTGATTCCCCCCAATTTACACTTATACTCACCCAAATGACTGTAAACATAAAATCCTGGATAAAACTGTTGCCTAATAAATCTTAAACTAGTCATAAGTTTGCTTGAGATACTCCATTATTGGAGCTTTAATAGAAACTGTGTTTCATGCCAAGACAGAACCATTCTCATTGCTAAACTTAAAAACTGTTATACAGTTTTTTTTTTTTATTATCACACCGGCCGATTCCCACCAAGGCAGGGTGGCCCGAAAAAGAAAAACTTTCACCATCATTCACTCCATCACTGTCTTGCCAGAAGGGTGCTTTACACTACAGTTTTTAAACTGCAACATTAACACCCCTCCTTCAGAGTGCAGGCACTGTACTTCCCATCTCCAGGACTCAAGTCCGGCCTGCCGGTTTCCCTGAATCCCTTCATAAATGTTACTTTGCTCACACTCCAACAGCACGTCAAGTATTAAAAAACCATTTGTCTCCATTCACTCCTATCAAACACGCTCACGCATGCCTGCTGGAAGTCCAAGCCCCTCGCACACAAAACCTCCTTTACCCCCTCCCTCCAACCCTTCCTAGGCCGACCCCTACCCCGCCTTCCTTCCACTACAGACTGATACACTCTTGAAGTCATTCTGTTTCGCTCCATTCTCTCTACATGTCCGAACCACCTCAACAACCCTTCCTCAGCCCTCTGGACAACAGTTTTGGTAATCCCGCACCTCCTCCTAACTTCCAAACTACGAATTCTCTGCATTATATTCACACCACACATTGCCCTCAGACATGACATCTCCACTGCCTCCAGCCTTCTCCTCGCTGCAACATTCATCACCCACGCTTCACACCCATATAAGAGCGTTGGTAAAACTATACTCTCATACATTCCCCTCTTTGCCTCCAAGGACAAAGTTCTTTGTCTCCACAGACTCCTAAGTGCACCACTCACTCTTTTTCCCTCATCAATTCTATGATTCACCTCATCTTTCATAGACCCATCTGCTGACACGTCCACTCCCAAATATCTGAATACGTTCACCTCCTCCATACTCTCTCCCTCCAATCTGATATTCAATCTTTCATCACCTAATCTTTTTGTTATCCTCATAACCTTACTCTTTCCTGTATTCACCTTTAATTTTCTTCTTTTGCACACCCTACCAAATTCATCCACCAATCTCTGCAACTTCTCTTCAGAATCTCCCAAGAGCACAGTGTCATCAGCAAAGAGCAGCTGTGACAACTCCCACTTTGTGTGTGATTCTTTATCTTTTACAGTTATACAGTTATACAGTTACCTAGCTTTATTATCAATATGCTCCATAATCTGTATCAGCATAAAATTAGAATTATTATTAGTCTGCTCAAAATGCCTAGTCATACTAGGCATGATGGTGGCCCTCTTTGTAATTAGTATTTTATATGTAAACCACACATTGTAACCAATATTTTATATGTAAACCCCACATTGTAATCTTTACAGAGAATAACTTTGATATGGCTTGTATCAGCTTTGTCAGGGTGATATTTTTCAACAAAAGTTTGTAACTCATTCCACTTTGCACACACGTCCTTAATCACTGAAGAAGTCACCTTCTACCCTCTCTCTTCCTCCTCCTCTGAAGCAGTTTCCTCAGCTGTAGTCTACTGCTGTTCCAGATGAAGGTCTTGCAGCTCTTCAGTGGTTAGCTCTTCCCTGCGGTCCTCCACCAACTCTTCCACATCCTGGCCACTTGCATCCAACCCCATGAACTTCCCCAAAGACACAATAGATTCCACAACAGGCGTAGGGTTGACAGGGTCAGCCTCAAACCCTTCAAAATCGCCATTTTCGTATTTTTCTACTTGAATTCTATCAAGTTTCTCACCTTCTTTACCATAGGGCTGGCACTAGGAAGTTTCTTTGGGCTCATGGTGGCTCATTTCGCAGTTGCACTCAATAAACAAGCACAAAAATTGCGAAATGTTTTGGATGAATGCTCACTCAACCAGTGGCAGAGCCAGACTAAGACACGTATGCACGAGAGTGGCAGCGTCCCGGGCAGGCGGATGCGTCTAATGCGTATGATTTCCGGATGGAGGTACAAAATCCGGACCAAAAGTTTGCCCCAAAAAAGTGTTCTAAATTCGAATTGTACGATATTCGGACCGTACGAAAACTGGAGTTCCACTGTATATTGAACAATCCTCACTATCCTCAAAAACTCTTCACTGCTTTCAGTAACCTACCTCCTATTCCATACTTTTGCAACATTGCCCCCCTGTCCACCTTGTCATATGCCTTTTCCAAATCCATAAATGCCACAATAACCTCTTAACCCTTATCTCAATACTGTTCACCTATATGTTTCACTGTAAACACTTGGTCTATACACCCTCTCCCTTTCCTAAAGCCTCCTTGTTCATCTAGTATCCTACTGTCTGTCTTACTCTTAATTCTTTCAATAATAACTCTACCCCTCTTCAAGGGGGGCTCCTTGGCGTGGTGAAGAGGCTCTTGGTCTGAGGAATTAGACCTGTCGGTCTACTTCCTCAGACCGAACCTAATTACCCCCCAATCCCCCGTTCCCTATCCCATCCTCCCCTTTTTCCTTTCCTCCTCCTCCTCCCCACCCCTCCCTTTTGCCCTTCCTTTTTGGCCTTTTTTTTTTTTTTTTTTTCCACAGGCACACTAGTTCCTAGGTAGGGGAAAGGGTACGGGGGTCCATCCCATTCTGTTGAGGTTCTTGGCGGTGGCGTAGTTTGCCGTGGAATCTGGATTGCCTGGAGATGTCCTGATCCCTCTCCGGTATCCCGGAGGGTGGCTTTGGGTGTCTCTTGGGCGACGGGTGTATCTCTGGAAGCCACCTTTCGGATTCCGGGGGTGGTGGCCGAAGGAGGTATGCTTTGTGGCGGATTTCCGGCCGCCCTCTCTTTTGTCCACCGAGGTAGCTCGGCAGATGTGAGGTTGCTATCCCGGATTGCCGGTTTACTGGCATGATGGGTAGGGTATGGCACGGGTTCCATGCTGTATCTGTGCTACTTGCGGTGCTGAGGTCCTCTTGGGCGCGGAGGGAGATTTCTGGCCCTTTCATTCCTCCTAGGAACTATCCCTCCCCGGTCCCCCCTTTTTTTATTCTTTTTTTTATTTTTATTTTCTTTTCTTTCTTTTTTTTTTCTTAAAAACAAAAAGAAAGAAGTAACCTAACCATGGCAGCCCTAGTCCATGAACCTGCTACCCCCGGGCCCCTTCTTGATGCCGCACCCCGTTCTGACCCCGCCTTGTCTTTGGACCACTCTTCGGACACTCCTCATGCCTCTGTACCTCTTGCCGGTGCTGTTTCCTCACCCGCTTCAGGTACTGAGGCCTCAACTGACTCCTTCGATTTATCTGACCTTCGCTCTCCTCTGACTATGCTTCCAGCCTCTCCCTCTACAGTGCGGCAATTTTCGAATCGCCGGCCCGTTCCACGTTGGACCAACTCTGGTCCCACGCCTAAACGACAATGACAATTACCTGCTGATGATACTTCTCCACCTTCTCGTTCTTCTCAGAAAAGATCGACACGTCCTTCACTACCTTTCCACGCTCAGTTTCAGACTGCACAATGGACTAAATTCTTCACTTTACAACCGACTTCCTCTACTGCCTATCTTTCTGACCACAGTATTGGCAAGACTCCTACGCCATGTTGGTAAAGATACTTCTTTTCATGCTCTTAAGAGCGGTACGTGTATCATCACCGTACAGAATGCTACCCAGGCTCATGAGCTTTCTCGTCTTTCCCATATCGATACTGTTCCTGTAACTATTGAAAAGCATCATTCCCTCAATTCTTGTAGTGGTACCATCATTCTGCCCCATACCATAGTTCAACAAAATTTTCAGACATGTGGCACTGACATTCTTGAACAGCTGGAACTCCAAGATCTCCCAATCCTCCTGGGAGACACTTACGTTCTTCCTGCCCGCGGGCGGAGACGATACCCTAGCAATGTGGCTCGTTTAACTTTTGACAGCTGTGAACTCCCATCCTCAGTTTATGTAGCAGGACATCGGTTACAAGTTCGAAAGGTGATCCCTACACTGCAACAGTGTAGAAATTGCTGGCGATTTGGCCATCCAGCGAAATATTGCAGATCTATCGCCAAATGCCCAGTCTGTGGTGCCGATGACCATTCTAATACATCTTGCAATCGACCTCCCTCTTGCCTTAATTGTCATGAGGCTCACCCTTCGTACTCTCGCCGTTGTCAAGTCTACTTAAACGAGCGGGAAATCCGTTACTTCAAAGAGGCAGAAGGTCTCCCTTATGCCATGGCAGTTTCTCATCTCCGGCTCCAAGGGAGACTACCTCGTGTTTCTTATTCCCGTGTTTCAAAACGTCCCCCCACTTCTGGTATCCCATCTTCTGCACCCACCTCTGTGGTTACCTCTCCCATAGTCACTCCTGTAGCTAATTCTTTTGCTGTCCTCAGCTCAGACGTCCCTACTTCAACGTCCCAGTCTGATCTTGCTTCTTCGTGTTCTCTCTCACAAGCCTCAGTAGCGACGAGATCTCGTATGACACCTCCCCCCAATCGTCCCTCTACTTCTCAAAAGTCAAAAAAAGGTCCGTTAACACCTCCTACCCATCTTCCACCTCCTCATTTTCCCTTCCCTGTCTCTGTACCTGGTTTTCCCCCTCTCACTGGCTCTGTTACAAGTGTAGAGGTTCACCCTCCTCCTCGTACTGTACCTTCCTCCCCTGTTCCCTCCCAAGTTTCTTCCTCTTCGGCCACCTCCCAGGTTTCTGCCTCTTCTGTCCCCTTCCACGCTTCTCCAGTTCCCTCCACCCTTCCGTACCCCCCTACCTTGGTACAGTCCATTACAGTTCCAATCTTTACTCATCCTCCCCCTACCATTTCCAATATTGTCTCCCATACGATGTCTCTGAATTCTGAAACACTTGAAGAAATCTCTGAATATATTGCAGAGACCAAACCATCAATGGACACTGATCCACCCTCCGCTCCTTCTCTCTCCTCTACTCCATCTGCGCAACTCCTTTCTTCACAGCGCACCGTTCCTTCGCTGCTTGAACGTTTTCCACTGCCTCCGCATGTGGACTTTTCTAACTCCTCTAGTCCGTAGGAACCCTTACCTGCGGATTTCAGGTATCTTTATCATTGCCAATCATGGCCTATTTACAGTGGAATATACGCGGCCTCAGGGTAATCGGGGTGAGCTTCAGATGTTACTCTCCCAGTTTTCCCCTGTTGGTGTTTGTTTACAGGAACCAAAATTACACTCTGCTGTTATCTCTCCCATCTCAGGCTATAATTTATTGTATTCTTCAGATCCTTTTCCTGATGGGACCTTTAATGAAAGTGCCCTTCTTCTACGCACTGATATTCCGTACCATCAGCTATTTGTTCGTACTTCGCTGCATTACACAGCAGCCCGTATCCACTTGCATAGGTGGTATACGCTCTGTTCTTTATATCTCTCTCCTTCTCGGGCATTATCTATTCCGGATATTGCCTTTCTTGTTTCGTCATTACCACCACCGATTCTGTTACTTGGTGATTTTAATGCCCACCATTTCCTCTGGGGGGTCTCACTGTGATTCCCGTGGCATTCAGCTAGAGGCTTTTCTTGCCACCCACCCCCTCCATGTTTTAAATACAGGTACTCACACCCATTTTGATCCTCGGACTCACACTCTCTCTTGCATCGATCTCTCAGTCTGCTCTTCCTCTGCCGCATTAGACTTCACTTGGTCTGTTCTTCCGGACTTACATGACAGTGATCATTTCCCAATCATTCTTACTTCCCCTTCATATTCACCACCTCTTCGCATCCCACGCTGGCAATTTGATCAGGCAAATTGGAACCTTTACTCACACCTAACTGTTTTTAGAGAGGTTCCTTCTTCGTCCTCCATCGATGAGCTTTTACACCTCTTCTCGTCCTCCGTTTTAACCGCAGCTTCTCATTCTATACCCCAAACTTCGGGCAGGCATTCTCAGAAATGCGTGCCTTGGTGGTCTCCTGCTTGTGCTCGTGCTCGTGCAGTACGTTTGAAACGCGCTGCATGGGGCAGGTACCGGTACAATAGAACCACAGAGAGACTTCTTGAATTTAAGCAGAAGCGTGCGATTGCTCGCCGTGTCATCCGTGATGCTAAACGCACTTGCTGGTGAGATTATGTCTCCACCATCACCTCTGCTTTCTCTATGAGTGCAGTCTGGAAAAAAGTACGAAAACTGAGTGGTAAATATTCTCCTGACCCGGCTCCTGTTCTGCGGGTTGCCAGTGTTGATATAGCAAACCCACTAGATGTTGCCAATGAAATTGGCAATCATCTGGTCCGTATTTCTCAGGGACTCCATCTATGCTCCTCATTTCTTTCCTCAAAGTCTGCCAGAGAGTTAGCACCCTTGGACTTTTCTTCTCTCAGAGAAGAACAGTATAATGTGCCTTTTACACTTCAAGAACTGGAGGCAACACTCTCAGCTTGCCGATCATCGGCAGCTGGGCCTGACAACATTCATATTCGTATGCTACAACATTTACATCAGTCAGCCCTTGCAGTCCTATTACGCCTTTACAATCTTATTTGGTCAAAAGGAGTTCTTCCACAGCTGTGGAAATCCGCCATTGTTCTCCCTTTCCGCAAACCAGGCACTATGGGACATGAAACCTCCCATTATCGTCCCATTGCTCTTACCAGTGCAGTTTGCAAAGTGATGGAACGCCTAGTAAATAGACGTTTAGTGTGGTATTTAGAGACACACAACAGTCTCTCCACTCGTCAATATGGCTTTCGTAAGGGACGTTCTACCATAGACCCCTTACTACTCTTGGATACGTATGTTCGTAATGCCTTTGCGAATAACCACTCAGTTATTGCCATATTTTTTGACCTTGAGAAGGCATATGACACAACTTGGAGGTATAATATTTTAGCCCAAGCCCACTCCTTAGGCCTTCAAGGCAATCTACCATCCTTCCTTAAGAACTTTTTAACTGACAGGCATTTCCGTGTTCGGGTTAATAATGTGCTCTCCCCGGACTTTATCCAAGCTGAAGGTGTCCCCCAGGGATGTGTTCTGAGCACAACACTTTTTCTCCTTGCTATTAATGATTTGGCCTCTAGTCTTCCATCAAATATTTGGTCATCACTCTATGTTGATGACTTCTCTATTGCCTGTGCAGGCACTGACTGTCACCTTATTTCAGTTTCTCTCCAGCATGCAGTCGACCGTGTTTCCAATTGGGCCACCACACGTGGGTTTAAATTTTCCAGCACTAAAACCCACCAAATTACTTTCACTAGACGCTCTGTCATCTCCGATCATCCTTTGTACCTCTATGGCTCCCGTATCCCTGAACGTGATACAGTCAAGTTTCTGGGCCTCCTCTTTGATCGTAGGTTATCCTGGAAACCTCACATTACCTCTCTGAAGGCAACTTGCCACAGCTGGCTGAACCTCCTTAAAACCCTTGCTCATCTTTCATGGGGAGCTGATTGTCGAACCCTCCTTCGCCTACATTCCACCCTTATCTTATCGAAACTTGATTATGGTGACCAGATCTATTCAGCGGCATCTCCTGCTACTCTCTCTAGCCTTAACCCCATTCATCACCAAGGATTACGTTTATGCCTTGGTGCTTTTCGCTCTTCCCCTGTCGAGAGCCTCTATGCAGAAGCGAACGTTCCATCCTTATCCAATCGCCGTGATGCCCATTGCCTTCGCTACTATGTACGCTCTCATGATCTCCGCAATCCTTCCATTTATAGAATGGTCACTTGATATTAGTAGACATTCTTTATTTGTTCGCCGCCCCTGTTTACTCTGTCTCTTCTCTCTTTGCCTTCATTCGCTCTTGTCTTCTCTTCAATTACCACCTTTCTATGTACATGTAGCATCTCACTTTTCCCTACCCCCCTGGGAAGTTCCATCTGTTCGAGTCTGTTCTTTGTCTCTCCCTTGCTCGAAAGCCCAACTGTCTACGGTCGCTTCCCGCTCTCATTTTCTTGACCACTTTCACTCTCATTCTCATGCCATTGCTGTGTACACAGATGGCTCTAAGTCTTCTGACGGCGTAGGATTTGCAGCAGTGTTTCCAGACAGCGTCGTACAAGGGCATTTACTATCTTCGGCTAGTATTTTTACTGCTGAATTGTATGCCATCCTTACAGCACTTATCCATATTGCATCTATGCCTGTGTCATCATTTGTGGTTGTCTCAGACTCCCTTAGTGCTTTACAGGCTATACAGAAATTTGATACACCTCACCCCTTAGTCCTCCGTATCCAACTTTGGCTACGCCACATCTTTACCAAGCATAAAGATATTGTTTTTTGTTGGGTCCCTGGTCATGTTGACGTACAGGGCAATGAACAGGCAGACACTGCTGCGCGGTCAGCAGTACATGACCTACCAGTTTCATGTAGAGGTATTCCATTTACGGACTATTTTGCTGCAATATCTTCCCAACTTCACACCCATTGGCAACAACGTTGGTCTACTATGCTCGGCAACAAACTTCAATCTATTAAACCGAGTATAGGTTACTGGCCATCTTATCACCAGCGTTGAGGTTGGGAGACTACTCTCTCCCATCTTCGCATTGGCCATACTCGTCTTACTCATGGATATCTCATGGAGAGGCGCCCTGCTCCTCTCTGTGAGAATTGCCAAGTTCCATTATCAGTCAGCCACATTCTGTTGGACTGCCCACTTTATCAACGAGCACGCAGAATTTACCTCCATCGTCGTCTTCGCTCTGCTGCTCTCTCTTTACCTTCCCTTCTCGCTGATGGACCCACCTTTCATCCAGACTCTCTCATTGACTTTTTGACAACAACTGACTTACTTCACAAATTCTGATACCTTCAGCCCTTTCTACTTCAATCTCTTGCTACCCCCTACCCTCGTACTATCCCCTGCCCCGCTGTTTTCTGTAACCTACTGATCATCCCTCCTCCCTTCTGCCATCCAATACCCTCGCTTCCTTCCCTACCCTGCAGCGCTGTATAGCCCTTGTGGCTTAGCGCTTCTTTTTGATTATAATAATAATAACTCTACCGTACACTTTACCAGGTATACTCAACAGACTTATTCCCCTATAATTTTTGCACACACTTTTGTCCTCTTTGCCTTTATACACTGGAACTATGCACATTTTCTGCCAATAGTCAGTGTGGGCTAGAGGTTGATTAACTTGTTCTGTGTTTGCTAGTGCAGGTATCTGATTAGTTTAACATCTTTATTATGTACCATATACCCATCCTGTGGGTGGTAGTCAAAAAGATTACAGTGGTACATAATGGGTCCAGGGACTGGGTCACAAAGTTTTGATAGCTGAACAAGTTACAGCAGTAATGAGCTATTTTCATGTTTATATCTGGTTACAATCAAGGGTTGGAATTATGAAGACATGAATTAGATCACAAAAATACAGTGGACCCCCGCATAACGATCACCTCCGAATGCGACCAATTATGTAAGTGTATTTATGTAAGTGCGTTTGTACGTGTATGTTTGGGGGTCTGAAATGGACTAATCTACTTCACAGTATTCCTTATGGGAACAAATTCGGTCAGTACTGGAACCTGAACATACTTCTGGAGTGAAAAAATATCGTTAACCGGGGGTCCACTGTATTACCTTATATTTTAGCAAGGTATGCTTGAATTTCAACAGGTTTAAATGGTTGTGTTATTTACAGTGAGCAAAGTCAGGGTATTTTTTTCAGAATGGTAATATGCCACTTTGGATAAAATACTTCGACATTTCTTGAATGTTTCTGAGTGAGTTATCACTGAATTTATTGATTTTAGCACATTCCAGTACATAATGACATAAGGTGTGACAACTGTCCATCTGGCAAAGTTTACATTTAGTTTGGTCTACATCTGGTGATGGTGATTTAACCTCCCAGAAATATTGGTAACCTAGCTGGAGCTGGATGGTAGTGACATCCAAGAATCTGCTTATTTTGTTGGATGCACCATGAGCATGTAGCACCTGGATGATAGGTGGACTGACTGGTTTCAGTCTTCCTCAGTCAGAAGTCAATGATGTTCTTTTGAAGTTCTTTTCATATTATTGTTCTCAAAATGTTAACTGACATTCCAAAATTGTAATCTAGTCCCTCTTTGAAGGCATATACTTTCCCAGTTCATCAGTTCTATCATGCATCTGAAGACCAATGTGAGATGGAATTCACTGGTGAAATCTTACTCCACTGTCCACAATCCTACCATACTTGTGTCTGGCTTCTCTCACAAACTTGCCACAATTGATGAACAGAACCATCAACATATGGTACATAATTTATGAAAATGTGCTGTGTGACTAAGTCATCAATACAGCTTAAGACATCCTGCCTGACTTCAAGGCAAACTTTGGTTGTGATTTACAAAGGTTTTTTGGGAATAATGAGAGATGGTTTGGAATGAGGTAATTTCCCATGACATGGGGAAGTGTCACTGTTGCCTTACATGACATAGATCATGTATCTGGTTCATTTGGAGATCAGTTGCAGTTTTTATGGTTCATCTGGAAAAGTGCTCACCATTACTGAAGAAAGTCTGGAGCGCTTCTGTGCAAGGGTTGGAATGGGCTTGCCTGAACATATTGACCCCAGTGAAGACATTTCTTTCAGTGACATGATCTCTGATGCTTGGAATATCAAGTTTTTCCTGCATGTTTCTTGTTCATAAGTTTCTCAATAGTGACTGTACATATCCTGACTGGTTGCAAGTGTTGGGCCACTCAACTTTCTAATGCAGCTCACTTCCAGTTTGCTTCCTCTGTTTTCCTGCCATATACAGTGGACCCCCGGTTAACGATATTTTTTCACTCCAGAAGTATGTTCAGGTGCCAGTACTGACCGAATTTATTCCCATAAGGAATATTGTGAAGTAGATTAGTCCATTTCAGACCCCCAAACATACACGTACAAACGCACTTACATAAATACACTAACATAATTGGTCACATTCGGAGGTAATCATTATGCGGGGGTCCACTGTACTTTGGTCCTTTTGGCATTGATCATTCCAGGCATGATGTTTGGAGCAATTGGGACACCATTCTGTCACCTATTCTTTATTTATTTTATGCAGAATTGTATGTTGCTGTGTTGGCTGCAAACACCACAGCTTGTGGGTCCCTGGCATCTTTCTTGATGGTGCCTGGCACATTTGGTATTTGAATCATTTTAGAGGTTTAGTGATTTGAAGTTGTGCCAAGGTCAATGAAGGTTGGATGGGATCCATGAATTGTGATGATCATTGTTGGGTCTCAGAATTTCCCTGCATGTTGGTGACTTAAGCATTTTCGAGCACCTGCCCTTGAGGCATACTTTTAAATATGGACTGGCTGATTTCCTGAAGCTGTTGCATTACTACCAGCTTAGTTTCTTATCTGGGCTCTAGCTCCTCTAGGTGTATATTGATTTTGAATCAGTGGCTTGGGTTGCCTTAAGGGTATCTTGTGCCTTGATCTTGGGGACCAATATAAACTTACCAGTTAGGTTTGGATGAGTATTCACTTGAAGGCATGGGTGCTTTCATTTTAAGGAAGATGCCACAACTGCATGATGAGAATGTATGTGTGGTTGAAATTTTACTCCAAAGGGACTTTGTGTATTTTTGTACTACAGTACCTTGCTTCAGTGAGCACCACACACCACACCCAATGTAAAATGCTAATAAACCTTTCACTCAGTACCTATCAAAAGAAAATGATTATTTAATTTTTATAAATATTATACAGTTCAGCACTGAAAGTTTGTAATCTGCCTCTCCAGAAAATCAAGAAGTTCATTTTGATACTCATACAATAATTGTAGGGGAAAATTTTTTAAATACCTACTAGTATTACATTTAATAATATAAATTACTGAGGTTGTGTTAACCCTTTGACTGTCGCGGTCGTATATATAGTATATATACGTCATAGGAGATACGGTGTTTGACTTATCTATATGCATAAATTCTAGCGGCTTCAAATCAAGCAGGAGAAAGCTGGTAGCCCCACATGTGAGAGAATGGGTCTCCATGGTCAGTGTGCACCACAAAAAAAATCGGGTAGCCAGTGGTGCATTGTGGGAATACCATTTCAGTCGTCTTTTTTCAGCATGTCTAGCGGTAAGAAATATGTGACTCCCCAGCAAATCTGGGACTCTTCTCTTCCCAAGTGATGCTCTAACACAGATGGAAGTGTCATTGAAGATCAATTTCATGATTTCGAGGAGTTTGAGACCAAAAGCAATGGAGGAGGGGGAGGAGGAAGAAGAAGAGGAGGAGGAAGGAAGGAAGGAGGAAGAGGAAGGAAGGAGGAGGAGGGAGGAGGAGGAAGGAGGGAGGAGGAAGGAGGGAGGAGGAGGAAGGAGGGAGGAGGAAGGAGGGAGGAGGAAGGAGGGAGGAGGAGGAGGAAGGAGGGAGGAGGAGGAGGAAGGAGGGAGGTGGAGGAAGGAGAGAGGAGGAAGAATAGGAAGAAGAGGAATAATAATAATAATAATAATACCTAATAATAATAATATGTAATAATATGTTCCCTTGAGGCATGAAGACAGTTCACCCCATGACAGTGACAAGATAAGGGGAGATAACATCTGATAAGAGCTGACCTTTGATGAGCGTAAACGAGGGTGGAGGGAGGGGGGCAGCTGTCTATTATCAACACACTAAAAAACAAGGCAGGAGATTTAAATACCTTACCGCCCTTTATATACAAAAAAGTGTCACAAGTACTATCACCAATCATTGCAACACTCTTTAACAAATCCATTGAATCCTCCACCTTCCCTACAGCTCTCAAAATAGCAAGGGTCACCCCGATCCATAAAGGAGGAGACCAAACAGAGTTGAATAACTATAGGCCAATATCCAATTTACACCCTCTCTCAAAAATCTTCGAAAAATTAATTCATAAAT
Organism: Cherax quadricarinatus; assembly: GCF_038502225.1. Taxonomy (NCBI): domain Eukaryota; kingdom Metazoa; phylum Arthropoda; class Malacostraca; order Decapoda; family Parastacidae; genus Cherax; species Cherax quadricarinatus. The sequence goes on from NC_091332.1 coordinate 25,276,336, forward strand.
GAATCTACTCCTACCTCATCTCCCAAAACATTCTCAACCCCTGCCAATTTGGATTCAGGCCTAATAAAAATACTAATGATGCTATTATACACATGCTAGAACATATATACACTGCAATAGAGAAAAAAGAAGTCCCACTGGGGATCTTCATTGACTTACGTAAAGCTTTTGATACAGTTGACCATGACTTGCTCCACATAAAATTGTCACACTATGGTATTAGAGGGCACTCCCTCAACTACCTCAAGTCATACCTCAGCAACAGAAGCCAATATGTGTATGCAAATGGGGCAAGCTCTTCTGCTCAACCAATTACAGTTGGTGTCCCACAGGGAAGTGTCCTTGGCCCTCTTCTCTTTCTCCTATACATAAATGACCTACCAAATGCTTCGCAATTACTCAAACCCACACTTTTTGCAGATGACACTACATACGTCTTCTCTCCCCCGAGCCCAGTCACGCTAGCCAATACTGTAAACATCGAATTACAGAAAATATCTACCTGGATGAGGACTAACAAACTTACACTAAACATTGACAAAACCTACTTCATTCAGTTTGGTAACAGAGCTACAGATGTCTCTCTTAACATAATGATAAACGGATCACCTATCACAAAGCTAACATAGGGAAAATTCTTAGGAATCCACCTTGATAATAGACTCAAATTTCATACACATATACAACAAATTTCTAAGAAAATTTCCAAGACTGTAGGCATACTATCGAAGATACGGTACTATGTTCCACAGTCAGCCCTCCTGGCCCTTTATCACTCTCTTATTTACCCCTATCTCACCTATGGAATTTGTGCATGGGGCTCAACAACAATTAACCATCTCAGACCACTAATTACCCAACAAAAGGCTGCAGTTAGAATGATAACAAATTCTCACTACAGGCAACACACTCCACCAAAATTCAAAACACTCAACCTACTCACCACACAAAACATCCATACTTATTACTGCACCTATTACATACATAGAACACTTAACTCTGATATTAACCCTCCCCTCAAACATCTCCTTGCCAACCTCAACAGAACACATGACCATAACACAAGGCACAGATCACTCTTTGATGTTCCTCGTGTCCATCTCACACTATGCAAAAACTCAATGCACATAAAAGGCCCTAAAATCTGGAATTCATTACCTGTAAATATAAAAGATACACTACCTGTTTATAAATTCAAGTCTCTTCTCAAAGATCACTTACTCACTCAAAACCAAATAAATACTGAATAACTGAACCTTATAAATTGTATATCCTAAATGTTACTCACAATTATATCACACAAATGTTAAACCTAGGACCCAATCTAACTTTATTATTTTTTTAAATACACTACCTAACAGAATACTCCATTCTACTGAATGTACAGCAATGCATGCAACCATATGACCTGTCTTTGTAATACTCATTTGTGCTTTATAGTTATCTGTTTACAGATAACTATAAACTGATTTCATCATTGCTTAGTTAATCTTAAGTTAATTTTAAGCCAGCCCGTAATGCTATGTATATAAGTGGCTTTGGCATGCTGCTCTTACCTGTATTTTTTGTACCTCTGTATGTATGCTTAAATTACTAAAATAAATAAGAGCCAGGAGGAGGAGGAGGAGGAGAAGAAGAAGGAGGAGGAGAAGGAGAAGAAGGAGGAGGAGAAGGAGAAGAAGGAGGAGGAGAAGGAGGAGTAGGAGGAGAAGGAGTTGGAGGAGAAGGAGGAGAAGGAGAAGGAGGAGGAGAAGAGGAAGGAGAAGGAGAAGGAGAAGAAGGAGAAAAAGGAGGAGGAGAAGGAGAAAAAGGAAGAGGAGAAGGAGAAGAAGGAGGAGGAGAAGGAGAAGGAGGAGGAGGAGAAGGAGAAGAAGGAGAAGGAGGAGGAGGAGGAGGAGGAGAAGACGACGACGACGAACGAACATTTGTCTGTCTGTCTGCCAAGCTCCCTGCAAGGCCATGCGCTTGCATATTTCAAATCTTACCTTACTAATAGGTATCAGTATGTCACCATTAAAGACACAGCATCAACAACACAGCCACTTGATACTGGAGTTCCGCAGGGAAGTGTCCTTGGTCCCCTGCTCTTCCTCATATACATCAATGATCTTCCAAACGTATCTCGACACCTGAACCCCATTCTCTTTGCTGACGACAGGACTTATGTCATCTCTCACCCTAATCTTGCAATCCTCAACACCATTGTTAATGAGGAGCTGATCAAAATATCGACTTGGATGACAGCCAATAAACTTACGCTTAACGTTGACAAAACCTACTACATTATGTTTGGTAACAGAACAGGAGATGCGCAAATTAACATTAAGATCGACAACACTCTAATTACCAGGCATAATGAGGGCAAATTCCTAGGCCTATACCTCGACAACAACCTGAACTTCAGCACCCATATCCAACACATAACCAAAAAAGTATCCAAAACGGTTGGGATCCTCTCCAAGATACGATACTACGTGCCGCAAACTGCCCTTCTCACACTATACCACTCACTTATATATCCATACCTCACCTATGCTATCTGTGCTTGGGGTTCAACTGCAGCAACACACCTAAAGCCAATAATAACCCAACAAAAAGCCGCAGTAAGAATAATCACTAAATCCCATCCATGGCAACACACCCCCCCACTCTTCATAGATCTAAACTTACTCCCTGTTCAGTACATCCACACTTACTACTGTGCAATCTACATCTACAGGACCTTAAATTCCAATATTAACCTTGACCTAAAACGCTTTCTTGATAGTTGTGACAGAACCCACAGGCACAACACCAGACACAAACATCTCTATGACATTCCCCGTGTCCGACTAAACCTTTACAAAAATTCAATGTATGTCAAAGGCCCTAAAATCTGGAACACCCTACCTGAAAATTCCAAAACTGCAGACACATTCATCACCTTCAAAACTACCATCAGAAAACATCTTATCTCCCTGATACACCCTGTCAACTAATAATACGAATACCACCTGGTGGTTCACACTTACACTCACTCACCCATTTGACCATAAACAGAAATATCAATCTCAATCTCAAAATAATGAATCTTAACTAGTCAAAAGTTGGCCTGTGATGCTCCAATACTGAAACTATGTATAGTGCCAAAACAAAAGCATTCACATTGCTAAACTCACAACTAGTATTTAGTCACTTAGCCATAATACCAACATATCTCATAATTCTGTAACATTTTAAACCTAAGATTTAATATAAGTCTGCCCGAAATGCCTAGCCATGCTAGGCGTTCTAGTGGTACACTCTGTAATTATTATTTTACTACATGTAAACCACACAATAACCAAATTCTGTAAACTCAGCATTGTAATACTTATAGAGAATAAAGTTTGAATTTGAATTTGAATCCGTCTAGCTCTGTCTCAGAGAGCCACAAGACTGTGTCATCATCACGTTTACTCACATCTTCAAGCAGAGTATAGCACTTTGTCTGGATTTTTTGGGTTATCCTAGGTAATTTACACTATGTATACTTGTATTTATGTGTACCTGTGAGACAGAGATAGACAGACAGAGAGAAAGAGAGAGACAGATTGAAAGAGATAGAATGAGGGAGAAAGATAATTAGATAGAATGGAGGGGAAGCAGCATCCGACCCCATTGTTTTGACAGGCGGGAGGGGGAGTGAGTAATGAGACAATATGTCATTTTGACAGCTGCCGACTCCTGACTCAAAACAATTATAAGCCACACACTCGCACACAAGACAAGCTTGCTGAATGGTGATAATAGCAGTTTTATGAAAGTATCTAGTGACTATATATGTGTATATATATTATAGAAACCAGAAGCAAGAAGGGAAGGCAGGAATGAAGGAAGGACTAGATGAAAGGAAGGAAAAAAGTAAGGAAGGACAGATGAAGGAATGTAGGAAGAGAGGTGGAATGCCCTCCAGGTAGCCTCCAGGTAGGAAAGGAATGAAGGAAATTAGGAAGGAAGGAATGATGACACACGACCATTTACCTAGGATAACTACATAACACAACTGCCTGCTAATACTTTGAAGAAAACTGCTCAGACGAGGTGTTTTGTCTTTGCACATAAAAAAAACTTCCACAAAAATGCACACACACTGATTTTATGTGTGAGTAGTGTAAAACGCCACTGTGTATGACACCATGTTTTATGTGTGAGGAGTGTAAAACACCACTGTGTATGACACCATGTTTTATGTGTGAGTAGTGTAAAACACCATTGTGTATGACACCATGTTTTATGTGTGAGAGTGTAAAACACCATTGTGTATGACACCATGTTTTATGTGTGAGTAGTGTAAAACACCACTTGTATGACACCATGTTTTATGTGTGAGGAGTGTAAAACACCACTGTGTATGACACCATGTTTTATGTGTGAGTAGTGTAAAACACCATTGTGTATGACACCATGTTTTATGTGTGAGAGTGTAAAACACCACTGTGTATGACACCATGTTTTATGTGTGAGGAGTGTAAAACACCACTGTGTATGACACCATGTTTTATGTGTGAGAGTGTAAAACACCACTGTGTATGACACCATGTTTTATGTGTGAGGAGTGTAAAACACCACTGTGTATGACACCATGTTTCACAGAGTTCCACGAGCTGCAGAACTTCTAGGAATATGTTCAGTGACTGTATATTGGTATATATATTATAGAACAATAGTAATAAAAAAAATTTTGTATTTGTTTTTGTAAACAAGTTTTGTAAACAATATATTGATAATTATGTTTGTGTGCTTATTGTGTTGTATACAACGAGTGTATATATGTACATTGCACCTTACTTTGGTCTCACAGGCCACATAAGTTATGTGAAAAAATAAAATAGTGAAAAAAACAACAAACCTTCAAATACAAGTAAACTAAAGTTTACCGGGTGAGCGGCAGTCGCCGCTGTTGCCATACGTGGCTCATTTTCTGCAAACTTCAAAACTGCAGACACATTCATCACCTTCAAAACTACCATCAGAAAACATCTTATCTCCCTGATACACCCTGTCAACTAATAATACGAATACCACCTGGTGGTTCACACTTACACTCACTCACCCATTTGACCATAAACAGAAATATCAAACTCAATCTCAAAATAATGAATCTTAACTAGTCATATGTTGGCCTGTGATACTCCAATACTGAAACTATGTATAGTGCCAAAACAAAAGCATTCACATTGCTAAACTCACAACTAGTATTTAGTCACTTAGCCATAATACCAACTTACCTCATAATTTTGTAATATTTTAAACTTAAGATATAATATAAGTCTGCCCGAAATGCCTAGCCATGCTAGGTGTTCTAGTGGTACACTCTGTAATTATTTTACTACATGTAAACCACACAATAACCAAATTCTGTAAACTCAGCATTGTAATCCTTATAGAGAATAAACTTTGAATTTGAATTATATCTGGGTAAGTACTGATGGGAATTTTTTTTTTTTGAGACTAAAACAATCAGAAAAATAATCTTAACATTTTCATACGAAAAAATAATTTTTTTTTCGAATATTTTGCGACACCAGGAGACACTTCAGGATTGGGCCTTTCGACAGTCAAAGGGTTAATTGGTAGTAATGTGATTTTGTTATAGTGTGTTCTGAAGTACAGTGGACCCCCGACATTCGATGGCATCGACATTCGATAAATCCGACATTCGATGCATTTTAACGCAAAAGTTTCCCCTCGACATTCAATGGAAAACCTGACATTCGATACGATTCGTACAAGATGTGTCCACGTGTGGCCTGAACTGCCCCATGTGTGCCAGTGTTTACAAGCCAGTCAGTGTGCGCGCATCTAAGGATACATTCGGTACATTCCATTTTATCCATATTATCGCTATTTTTGGTGCTTGTTTCTGCAAAATAAGTCACCATGGGCCCCAAGAAAGCTTCTAGTGCCAACCCTGTGGTAAAAAGGGTGAGAATTAGTATGGAAATTAAGAAAGATTTTGAAGGGTTTGGGGCTAACCCTGAGAAGCCTATGCCAGTTGTGGACTCCATTGTGCCTACTTCAAAAATTAAGGAAATGTGTGCAAAGTGGGTTGAACTGCAAACCTTTATGGATGAAAATCACCCTAACACAGCTATTGCAAGCTGAGCTGGTGACTATTACAATGACAATGTTATCGCCCATTTTAGACAAATCTTAAAGGAACGGCAACAGAGGTCCAGTGACTCTCAAGCTGGTCCTAGTGGCATTAAAAGAAGAAGGGAAGTAACCCCGGAAAAGAACTTGCTACCTCAAGTCCTAATGGAAGGGGATTCCCCTTCTAAACAGTAACAACTTCGACACTCTCCCCTCCTCCCATCCCATCAATCATCACCAGATCTTCATTAAAGGTAAGTGTCAATTATTCTATTGTTATTGTAATTATTCTATTGCATTAAACTTAATATTTCATTTGGTAAATTTTTTTTTTCATACTTTTGAGTGTCTTGCATGGATTAATTTGATTTCCATTATTTCTTATGGGGAAAATTAATTCGACTTTCGATATTTTCGACATTCGATAGCTCTCAGGAACGGATTAGTATCGAATGTCGAGGGTCCACTGTACTTGCATGTAGTTGGTCCACATTTGACTATTCCCTTACACAGTCCTGGTCTGAACATGTCGCTGTTGCACTTATAATTAAATAATATGAGTAGTGTCTCTCTAATTAAACAACTTAGTAATCGTTAACAAACTTCAGACTAAAAGATAACATTTTTCACATTGATATTCTATAATGTCTTTTATTAGAAATTATTCCTTGAAATTTTCCCTTAGATTTTCACATGTTATGCAGAATAAATCATAAGTTCAGAGTGCCTCTGATACTGTTCCATCTGAACTTTTGGTGCTCAACTGTAATAAATATTTTGGTACTATGCAAGATTACATCATCCTGCATCAATATTCCCCAGGCTCGCATGTTCTTCACTTCATGCAGAGGTAATGTACAGGTGCTATATTCATATTTTTATTTCATAGAAAGTATTGTGTTCATATTTTGACTTAATAGAAAGGTAATGTATTCACATTTTTACTTCTTAGAAAAGTAATGTGTTCATATAATGTGCTCCATAGAAAGGTAATGTGTTCAGATTTTTTCCTCTAGAAAGACTGTGTACACTGTGTTTATGTTTTTACTTCTTAGAAAATTAGTGTTCATGTTTTTATGAAATAGAAAGATAATGTGTTCATATGTTTTTTACAAGTTTTTGTTTTATGTACTACATTACATACCTTTTAACATAAAAAATGTCAACTACAATTATGACAAGCTGTTTCTGTGCACACTTTAGTTATAATTAATTAGCAAGGTGCATACAAGAAAATTTTCAAAACTTGGGGTTATGAAGTTTAGCAATTAAGTGTCCAAACATAGATCTATGTTTGCACACGTAGCGCTCCAACCTTGATTTTCTCCATAAGAAACCATGTAAAAAAAGCATAGATCTACGTTCGGAGCACTACACGAGCAAACGTAGATCTACGTTTGGACAGTTTAAGGGTTAAAAATAAATATTTTCACACGTGTACTTCTCAGGGCAATATAATTTGTTCCTTGACGTAAAGTTTTACGTAAAGATTACTCACTTAAAAACATTGTGCTGTTTTAATATTTACTTTCACTGAGTATACAAATTGAGTATTGTAGTTGATTTGTGCATTATCACTGCATTTTATACAGTAAAACCCTCGATAAAATGGAACTATAAATCAGATACCGGTTAAAACAGATAAAAAATCAGGCTGTACAAAGGCTCAACATGTCTGTTTAATGGGATGTTCTATTAAAATAGCCATGAGAGGAACCTAATCTGCACAGCTGTCCAGTCTGGTCATACCCTCGATACAATGTGTCGACTCCACTCAATTGCAAGTTTGACTGGTCTTGGCTTCTTCCTGGTTGAGTCCATTGTCATTGTTTCTGAGCAGGAGGGCCAGTGATTCAAACCCCTTTAGTTATTATCTAGTTTAAGTTAGGTAAAATTTGCCAGGAAACAGGACAAGTGTTTCCTGACGTGGGTCTGAGTCATTTGATGACCCGCAGTTGGAGCTTTTGGTTACCTACTGAGGCCTTCTGCTGGCTTACCAGTAGTCCACCCCTTTAAAAATTATGGTTATAATTATAACCATTTAGTTATTGTCTTCCTGTGTGTTTGCATACCATCATCATGTCATCTCCAGATTTCCTTGGATTTATACTGTTTTTCCATTACAGTACGTATGTACTTTATAAAAGTATTGTGAACAGTGTTATTAACCCTTTGACTGTTTCAGGCCCCTCTCTGAAACTGTCATTCTATGTCGCTCAATTTTTGAAAAAAAAAAAAAAAAATTTCTTATGAAATTATAGAGAATCTTTTCCCGATGGTAATGACACCAAAAGTTCGAAATTTGGTCGAAAACTCGTGGAATTATGCTCCCGCGAAGTTAGCGGTCTCGGCGACATATGCGTATCGGCGATTTCGCCGACTTTGAGCCCAATTTTCAGCCAATTCCATTGTTCCAGTTGACCAAACTCATAGCTATTTTTTTAGAACTCCATTTTATCTATCAGCTGAGTACAAGAAACCTCCCATTTACTAATTTGGACTACCCAATATGGTGGTCAGAAATTGGCAATTTGGCCAATTTCACGCAAAATAAAAAAGATGCCAATTTCAAAATAGGGTCCAGAATAAACAAGGTAGACATTCGTGGCACTAAAATAACATATGCTCTGTTCATTAGTCACATCTCTAGGCCCCTCTTATATTATTATTGCTTTCTATTTTGATTTTTTATTCATACAAAAAAATACAAAATTTACTGTTATGCAGACGACTGCATTATTGTAAAAATGATATAAATAATATCAGTGCACTAGTGAAAGAATATTAGACTCCCCAGTTGACGTGTATTGGACGTGTGGTGTGATTTATTTACTCTTGAACATTGGTAAAAATCGAACATTTCCGCTACTTTGAGCTCAGTTTCAAGGTCGTTTTCATCGTAAAAGTAATGAAAATCATCTCTATTTCTGTAATATGTTTTCCATTTTATCACCTAAGACCATGAAAACGCGAATACAACGATAAATACTATACGAAAATACACCTCAAAGTCGGCGTTTTATTCCAAAAAAACGATCAGAGTTTTTTTTTTCTCATTACGCAATGTGTGCTGCAGGATTTTTTTTATGTGGTGCACACTGACCACACAGACCCATTCTCTCACATGTGGGCCTACCAGCTTTCTCCCACTTGATTTGAAGCCGCTAGAATTATTGAGTATATATACGTCAGAAACATTGGCTCGTAAGACGTATTTATACGTCGAAAACAGTCAAAGGGTTAACAATGGCCTCTAAAGCAAGTATTAAAGCTAATGTGAGTGTGTGTGTGTGACTTTGGCTGTTAAGTAGAAACTTGAGTAAACTTCAACTATTACCAGAAAAGGTAAGACAGATTACAGTACTGTACCCTACATATATTGTAGTACTGTACACTTTTCACACTTTCTGTTCGGGTATAGGTACATCTGTACTGTACAGTACTGAATTATAATAGCGTGCTCTATTTTATACTTAGTATATCTTAGTACAGTGGAACCTCGGTTTTCGTGATTAATTCATTCCAGAAACTCTGATGAAAGCCGAATTGTACGAAAACTGAAGCAATATTTACCATAAGAAATAATGTAAATCCAATAAATCCATTCCAAACACTCAAAAATATTAACAAAAAATACATTTTATAGAGAAAAACTATAGTTTTACATACAGAAAACAATAAGAAATAAATATATATGACTAATGCAATGGATAAATGAATATTTAACATCACTTTTACCTTCATTGAAGACTTGTTGGCGTATGGAAAACGGTGAGGAGGGGAGAGGGAGGAGAGGTTATTGTTTGGAAGGGGAATCCCCTTCCATATTATTATTATTATAATGAAAAAGAAGCGCTAAGCCACAAGGACTATACAGCGCTGCAGGGCAGGAAGGAAGCGAGGGCATCAGGTGGCAAAAGGGAGATGGATGAGTAATAGGTTATGGATAACAGCGGGGTAGTGGATGGTGAAAGGGTAAAGGGCAGCAAGAGACTGAACTAGAAAGGGCTGAGGGGAGTGCGAAAAGTATCATCAGAGTTTGTGGAGTAAATCAGTCGTTGTCAAGAAGTCAATGAGAGAGTCAGGATTAAAGGAGGGTCCATCAGCAAGAAGGGAAGGTAAAGAGAGAGTAGTAGAACGAAGACGACGTTGGAGGTAAATTCTGCGTGCTCGTTGATAGAGAGGGCAGTCTAACAGAATGTGGCTAATCGATACTGGAACTTGACACTGCTCACAGAGAGGAACAGGGTGCCTCTCCATGACATACCCATGAGTAAGACGAGTGTGGCCAATGTGAAGGTGGGAGAGAGTGGTCTCCCAACCTCGGCACTGATGACAAGAAGACGGCCAGTAACCTATGCTCGGTTTAATAGAATGAAGTTTGTTACCGAGCAGAGTTGACCAACGTTGTTGCCAACGGGTGCGAAGGTGGGTAGCTATTGCAGCAAAATAGTCCAGAAATGGAACACCTCTATAGGAAATTGGTAGGTCATGTACTGCTGACCGCGCAGCAGTGTCTGCCTGTTCATTGCCCTGTACGTCGACATGACCAGGGACCCAACAAAAAACAATATCTTTATGTTTGGTAGAGATACGGCGTAGCCAAAGTTGGATACGGAGAACTAGGGGATGAGATGTATCAAATTTTCGTATAGCCTGTAGAGCACTAAGGGAGTCTGAGACTACTACAAATGATGACACAGGCATAGATGCAATACGAATAAGTGCTGCAAGAATGGCATACAGTTCAGCAGTAAAAATGCTAGCTGAAGATAGTAAATGCCCCCGCATGATGCTGTCCGGAAACATTGCTGCGAATCCGATGCCGTCTGAAGACTTAGAGCCATCTGTGTACACAGCGGTGGCATGAGAATGGGAGTGGAAGTGATCAAGAAAAAGAGAGCGGGAAGCCACCATAGGCAGTTGAGCAAGGGAGTGAGAAAGAACAGACCCGAACAGCTGGAACTTCCCAGGGGGGGTAGGGAAAAGTGAGATGCTACATGAACATATAAAGGTGGTAACTGAAGGGAAGACAAGAGTGAATGTAGGCGAAGAGAAAAGGGACGGAGCAAACAGGGGCGGCGAACGAATAAAGAATGTCTACTAATATCGGTGACCATTCTATAAATGGAAGGATTGTGTAGATCGTGAGAGCGTACATAGTAGCGAAGGCAATGGGCATCACGGCGATCAGACAAGGATGGAACATTCGCTTCTGCATAGAGGCTGTCAACAGGGGAAGAGCGAAAAGCACCAAGGCACAAACGTAATCCTTGGTGATGGATAGAGTTAAGGCTAGAGAGAGTAGCAGGAGAGGCCGCGGAATAAATCTGGTCACCATAATCGAGTTTCGATAAAACGAGGGCTGAATGTAGGCGAAGCAGAGTTCGACGATCAGCTCCCCAGGAAAGATGAGCAAGGGTTTTAAGAAGGTTTAGCCGGCTGTGACAAGTTGCCTTCAGAGAGGTAATGTGAGGTTTCCAGGATAACCTACGGTCAAAGAGAAGGCCTAGAAACCTGACTGTATAACGTTCGGGGATACAGGAGCCATAGAGATACAAAGGATGATCGGAGATAACAGAGCGTCTAGTGAAAGTAATTTGGTGAGTTTTGGTACTTGAAAATTTAAACCCATGTGTGGTGGCCCAAGTGGAAACACGGTCGACCGCATGCTGGAGAGAAACTGCAATAAGATGACAGTCAGTGCCTACACAAGCAATAGCGAAGTCATCAACATAGAGTGATGACCAAATATTGGGTGGAAGAACAGATGCCAAATCATTTATAGCAAGGAGAAAAAGTGTTGTGCTTAGAACACATCCTTGAGGGACACCTTCAGCTTGGACGAAGTCCGGGGAAAGAACATTATTGACTCGAACACGGAAATGTCTGTCAGTTAAAAAGTTCTTAAGGAAGGATGGTAGATTGCCTCGCAGGCCTAAGGAATGGGCCTGGGCCAAAATATTATACCTCCAAGTTGTGTCATATGCCTTCTCAAGGTCAAAAAATATGGCAATAACTGAGTGATTATTCGCAAAGGCATTACGAACATACGTATCCAAGCATAGTAAGGGGTCTATGGTAGAACGACCCTTACGAAAGCCATATTGACTAGCGGAGAGACTGTTGTGTGTCTCTAAATACCACTTTAAACGTCGATTTACGAGACGTTCCATCACTTTGCAAACTGCACTAGTAAGAGCGATGGGACGATAGTAGGAGGCATCATGTCCTGTAGTACCCGGTTTGCGGAAAGGGAGAACAATGGCAGATTTCCACAGCTGGGGAAGAACTCCTTGTGCCTAAATAAGATTGAAGAGGTGTAAGAGGACTACAAGGGCTGACCGATGTAAATGTTGTAACATACGAATATGATTGTTGTCAGGCCCAGCTGCCAATGATCGGCAAGCTGAGAGCGTTGCCTCTAGTTCTTGAAGTGTAAAAGGCACATTATACTGTTCTTCTCTGAGAGAAGAAAAGTCCAAGGGTACTAACTCTCTGGCAGACTTTGAGGAAAGAAACGAGGGGCATAGATGGAGCCCTCGGGAAATACGGACCAGATGTGTGCCAAGTTAAATGGTAACGTTGAGAGGGTTTGCTACATCAACACCAGCGACCCGTAGAACAGGAGCCGGGTCAGGAGAATATTTACCACTCAATTTCCTCACTTTTTTCCAGACTGCACTCATAGAAGAAGCAGAGGTGATGGTGGAAACATAGTCTCACCAACAAGTGCGTTTAGCTTCATGGATGACACGGCGAGCGATTGCACGCTTCTGCTTAAAATCATGAAGTCTCTCAGCGGTTCTATTGTACCGGTACCTGCCCCATGCAGCGCATTTCAAACGTACTGCACGAGCACAAACAGGAGACCACCAAGGCACGCACTTCTGAGAATGCCTGCCTGAGGTTTGGGGTATAGAATGAGAAGCTGCAGTATAAACTGACGTCGAGATGATGTGTAGGAGCTCATCAATGGAGGATGAAGAAGGAACCTCACTAAAAGCAGTGAGGTGTGAGTAAAGATCCCAATTTGCCCGATCAAATTGCCAGCGAGGGCTACGGAAAGGTGGTGAATAGGAAGGAGAAGTAAGAATGATTGGAAAATGATCGCTGTCATGTAAGTCCTGTAGAACAGACCAGGTGAAGTCTAGTGCAGTGGAGGAAGAGCAGACTGATAGATCGATGCAAGAGAGAGTATGAGTACGAGGATCAAAATGGGTGGGAGTACCCGTATTTAAAACATGGAGGGGGTGAGAGGCGAGAAAAGCCTCCAACTGGATGCCACGTGAGTCACAATGAGACCCCCCCCAGAGGAAATGGTGGGCATTAAAATCACCAATTAACAGAAGTGGTGGTGGTAAGGATGAAACAAGAAAGGCAAAGTCTGGGATAGAAAATGCTCGAGAAGGAGAGAGATATAAAGAACATATTGTAAACCACTTACTCAAGTGGATACGGGCTGCAGTGTAATGCAGCGAGGTATGGACAAATGTAGTTGACAGTACGGAATATGATTGCGTAGAAGAAGGGCACTTTCATTAAAGGTCCCATCTGAGAAAGGATCCGAAGAATACAATAAATTATAGCCTGAGATAGGTTGGAAAACAGCCGAGTGTAATTTTGGTTCTTGTAAGCAAGCACCAACAGGGGAAAACCTGGAAAGCAACATCTGAAGCTCACCCCGATTACCCCTGAGGCCGCGGATATTCCACTGTAAATAGGCCATGATTGGCGATGAAGAAAATACCAGGAATCTGTAGGTAAAGGCACCTACGGACTAGAGGGGTTAGAAAAGTCAACGTGTGGTGGCATTGGAAGACGTTCAAGCAGCGAAGGAACGGAGTGTTGCGAAGAATGGGGTTGTGAAGATGGAGGAGAGGGAAGAGAAGGAACAGGAAGTGAATGAGTGTCCATTGAAGGTTTAGTCTCTGCAATATATTCTGAAATGGCTTCAAGTGTTTCTGAATTCAAAGATGTATGGGAGACCATATTGGAGATAGAAGGAGGAGGATGAGTAAAGATTGGGACAGTAATGGACTGTACCAAAGTAGAGGGGGAGGGAAGAGTGTAAGGGACTGGAGATGAAGTGTGGGGGGGGACAGAAGAGGCAGAAACCTGGGAGGTGTCAGAAGAGGGAGAAACTTGGGAGGGGACGGGGGTGGAAGGCATAGTATGAGGAGGAGGGTGAATCTCCACACTTGTAATAGAGCCAGAGAGAGGGGAAGAACTAGGTACAGAGACTGGAAAGGTAAAGTGTGGAGGTGGAAGAAGGGAAGGAAGGGGCAAAGAAGATTTGAGCAATGTGGATTTTTTGGACTTCTGAGAAGTAGAGGGGCGATTGGTATTAGGTGTCGTACGAGGTCTTGTCGATACTGGGGCTTGTGAGGAAGGACGCGAAGATGTGAGAACAGACTGAGTTGTAGTCGGGACGTCAGAGCCAAGGACAGCAAAAGGATTAGATGCCGGAGTGGCTATGGGAGGGGTAACAACAGAGGAGGCTGCAGAAGATGGGACCCCAGAAGTAGGGGGATGTTTGGAAACACGAGAATAAGAAACACGGGGTAGTCTCCCTTGGAGGCGGAGATGAGTAACTGCCATAGCATAAGGGAGACCTTCTGCCTCTTTGAGGCAACGGATTTCACGTTCATTTAAGTAGACTTGGCAATGGCGGGAATACGAAGGGTGAGCTTCATTACAATTAAGGCAAGATGGAGGTTGACTGCAAGATGTATTAGAATGGTCGTCGGCACCACAGACTGGGCATTCGGCCATAGATCTGCAATATTTTGCTGGGTGGCCAAAACGCCAGCAATTTCTACATTGTTGCGATGTAGGTATCACCTTTCGAACTTGTAACCGATGTCCCGCGACATATACAGAGGATGGGAGTTCTTGGCTGTCAAAAGTTAAACAAACCACATTGCAAGGGTAACGTCTCCGCCCCCGGGCAGGAAGGACATAAGTGTCTACTTTGAGGATTGGGAGATCCTGGAGTTCCAGCTGTTCAAGAATGTCATTGCCACATGACTGGAAATTCTGTTGGACTATGGTATGGGGCAGAATGACAGTACCACTACAAGAATTGAGAGAAATATGTTTTTCAATAGTGATAGGAGTAGTATCGATATTTGAAAGGAGAGAAAGATCATGAGCTTGGGTAGCATTCTGGACAGTGACGATGCACGTACCGCTCTTGAGAGCATGAAATGAAATATCTCTACCAACATGACGCAGGAGCACTTTGCCAATACTTCTTCTTCTTTCAACGTACCAGCCGTATCCCACTGAGGTGGGGTGGCCCAAAAGAAAAAACTGAAGTTTCTCCTTTTAAATTTAGTAATATATACAGGAGAAGGGGTTACTAGCCCCTTGCTCCCGGCATTTTAGTCGCCTCTTACGACACGCATGGCTTACAGAGGAAGAATTCTGTTCCACTTCCCCATGGAGATAAGAGGAAATAAACAAGAACAAGAATTAGAAAGAAAATAGAAGAAAACCCAGAGGGGTGTGTATATATATGCTTGTACATGTATGTGTAGTGTGACCTAAGTGTAAGTAGAAGTAGCAAGACTTACCTGTAATCTTGCATATTTATGAGACAGACAAAAGACACCAGCAATCCTACCATCATGTAAAACAATTACAGGCTTTCGTTTTACACTCACTTGGCAGGACGGTAGTACCTCCCTGGGCGGTTGCTGTCTACCAACCTACTACCTACTTTGCCAATACTATGGTCATAAAGGTAGGCAGAAGAAGAAGTCGGTCTTAAAGTAAAGAATTTAGTCCATTGTGTGGTCTGAAACTGAGCGTGGAGAGGGAGTGCTTGACATGTTGGTCTTTTCTGAGTAGAATGGGAAGGTAACGAAGGAGCATCATCAGGAGATTGACGTTTGTGTTTAGGAGTAGGACCGGAGTTGGTCCGGCGTGAAATGGGCGGGCGATTTGAAAATTGCCGTACCATAGAGGGAGAAGCCGGAAGCATAGTCAAAGGAGAGCAGAGTTCAGACAAATCGAAGGAGTCAGTCGAAGCCCCGGTACCTGAAGCAGGTGAGGAAACAGCACCAGCAAGAGGTACAGGGGCATCAGGAGTGTCCGAAGAGTGGTCTAAACACAAGGCAGGGTCAGAATGGGGTGCGGTATCAAGAAGGGGCCCGGGGGTAGTGGGTTCATGGATTGGGTTCTCCATGGTTAGGTTACTCCTTTGCTTTTTGTTTTTAAGAAAAAAAAAGAAAGAAGAAAAGAAAATAAAAATAAAAAAAAGAATAAAAAAAGGGGGGAGCGGGGAGGAATAGTTCCCAGAAGGAATGAAAGGGCCGGAAATCTCCCTCCGCGCCCAAGAGGACCTCAGCACCGCTAGTAGCGCAGATGCAGCATGGAACCCGTGCCATACCCTACCCTTCATGCCAGTAAACCAGCAATCCGGGATAGCAACCTCACATCTGCCGAGCTACCTCGGTGGACAAAAGAGAGGGCAGCCGGATATCCACCACAAAGCATACCTCCTTCGGCCACCATCCCCGGAATCCGAAAGGTGGCTTCCAGAGATACACCCGTCGCCCGAAAGACACCCAAAGCTACTCCGGGATACCGGAGAGGGATCGGGACATTCCCAGGCGATCCAGATTCCATGGCAAACTACGCCACCGCCAAGGACCTCAACGGAATGGGATGGACCCCGGTGTCCTTTCCCCTACCTAGGAACTAGCGCGCCTGTGGGAGAAATCCCAAAGGCCAAAAAGAGGAAGGGCAAAAGGGAGGGGTGGGGAGGAGGAGGAGGAATGGAAAAAGGGGAGGATGGGATAGGGGAGGGGAGGGGAGAATGGGGGGTAATTAGGTTCGGTCTGAGGAAGAAGACCAACAGGGCTAATTCCTCAGACCAAGAGCCTCTTCACCATGCCAAGGAGCCCCCCTTGAAGAGGTCCCCTTCCATAAAGACTTGAGGTATCAAGGCCTTATCTGAGGTTACTTCCCTTCTTTGTCTTTTACTGGCACTAGGACCAGTTTGAGAGTCACTGTACCCCTGTAGCACAAAAAATCTGTCCAGAGAGGTCTGTTTCTGGCATCTCTCTAAGATTTACCTAAAATGGGACGAAGCATTGTCATTGAACATGTTGCAGGCATGGCTTGCAACACCTTTGTTAGGGTGATATTTCTCCACAAAACTTTGCAGCTCACTCCACTTTGCACAAATGTCCTTAATAGCTGAAGAAGGCACATTCTTCCCTCTCTCTTCCTCCTCCTCAGAAGCAATTTCCTCAGCTGCGATCTACTGCTGTTCCAGTTGAAGGTGTTGCAGCTCTTCAATTATTAGCTCTTCCATGTTGTCATCCACCAACTCCTCCACATTCTGGCTACTCACCTCCAACTCCATGGACCTCCCCAAAGACACAGTAGATTCCACAACAGGCATAGGGTTGTCAGGGCTAGCCTCAATTCCTTCAAAATCCTTCTCTTGGACACATTATCACCACATTTTTTCCAAGCAGAGTTCATCATCCTGGAAGTCACTTCCTGTCAAGCCTTATCTATAAGGCTTATGCAATTGAGGATATTGAAGTGATTCCTCCAGAACTCTCTTAGAGTCAATTCAGTGTCCAAGGTCACTTCAAAGCACCTTTGAAACAGTGCTTTGGTGTAGAGTTTTTTGAAGTTTGAAATGACGTACTGGTCCATGGACTGGATGAGAAGAGTGATATTAGGGGGCAAAAACTTCACTGTGATGAAAACTAACTCCTCCAACAATTGGTGTTGCAAGTCTGGAGGATGAGCAGGAGCATTGTCCATTACCAGGAGGCACTTGAGTGGCAATTTATTTTCCAGGAGGTATTTCTTCACACTTGTGCCAAACACTCCATTGACCCACTCAATGAAAATCTGCCTCATCACCCATGCCATATTGTTAGTCTTCCACATCACAAACAATTTACTCTTCATGACATTGTTTTTATTGAACATTCAGGGATTTTCAAAGTGATACACCAATAAAGGCTCCACTTTGAAATCCTCACTAGCATTACCACAGAACAAAAGAGTTAGCCTATCCTTCATAGGCTTGTGTTCTGGCAGTGCCTTTTCCTCCTGCATGATGTAGGTCCTCTTTGACATTTTCTTCCAAAAGAGGCCTGTTTCGTCACAATTGAACACTTGTTGGGGGAGGAATCCTTCAGCCTCTACCTACTTCTTGAATTCATAAACGAATTCCTCGGTCGCACATTTGTCTGAACTTGCAGCCATACCATGCCTTAACACACTGTGCATGCCACTTCACTTCTTGAATTTGTCAACAAGCTTCTGCTGGCCTTAAATTCACTAACAGCGGTACTCATTCCAGGCATTTTCTTTACAAGATCTGCATGCAACTGCCTTGCCTTTTTGCAAATTATCAACTCCAAAACACTATCTCTCGCTAAGTGTTTTTCATTGATCCACACCAGCAACAACTTTTCAACGTAGATTGTTTGCGATCTGTGTTTCGTTAGCACATTTACCCCTTTAGCAACATCAGCTTTCTTGATTTCTTTTTTCTTTGCCAGAATGGAACTGATTGTTGATATGGACTTCCCGTACATCCTGGAGATATCGGCCACCCGTACGCCACTTTCGTACTTAGCTATGACTCCTTTTTTTTAATTATCATGTTTCTCATGACTCATGAAATCGTAATGACACGATTGCAAACAAACCATACCACGGGCGGGGATAGAACCCGTGATTAGAGTCTCAAAATTCCAGTCCAGTGGCTAACGCGATGGTCTGGAGTTTTGAGACTCTCTGATCGCGGGTTCTATTCCTGCCCGTGGTATGGTTTATCATATTTCTCGCTTTCTTTATCAAAAGGCTGGCACTTGGAACTTTCTTTGGGCCCCATGGTGGCTTATTTAGCAGTCGCAATCAGTAAACAAGCACAAAAAAATTTATTACAGTGGGCCCCCGAGTTTCGTGATTAATCCGTTCCAGAGAGCCTGCCGAAAGTCGAAATTCATGAAACTCGAAACCATTTTCCCCATAAGAAATAATGGAAATAAAATTAATCCGTTCCAGACACCCAAAAATATTAAAATAAAATATTTTTTTTCAAATTAAATAAAGATTTATATACTGAAATCAATAAGAAATCAAGTACATGCATATAAAAAATAATAACATTACATTTACCTTTACTGAAGACTTCTGGGTGGATGGAAGACGGAAGGAGGGGATAGCTAAGAATGTAACCCAAATCTTGACAAAATTAGAAGATCTAAGGAAGACAGCCCTGCTAACCCAAACACTGCCTCCACTGCCAGACAACCACTTAACCCAAGCTCTGAGAAAACAAGCCTTCTCCTCCATAGCTACACAGTATCTACTTCAGTGATACTATGAAAGGATATCGCAGAAGAAACATCATCAGTAATAAAAGAATAACAGCAAGGACCCTAGAACTCAACTTGTCTACCCAGCAGGAAGCCGGTGTATCATCAACCCCCCCTCACCACCACCACCCAGGGAACAACAACCCCCCTCACCACTACAACCCAGAGAACAACAACAACAAACATGGCTGACTTCCCCTCCAACTCCACTCCCTTCAAAGGATTCACCCATGATAACTCAGGTATGATTATTCCTGACAATATCAAGGACTACATCGTTGCTCTAGAAAACGAAATCAAAGATATCAAAGCAACACTTGCGCAACGAGAATCCAAGATGACCAACCTCGAGAACAAGATCCAAAACCTTGAAGAGAAGATTACATCGGGAAGTGTTGACACAGAAAATACTCTGAAAGCAGCTATAGCCAGTCACACTGAACAAATAACAATAAATATGAAGGTTGAAGAAGCAATCAAGGACTGGAATCAGAACATGCACACTCGACTAAATGAATACCTTGATTTCCAAGACGACAAAACTGAACAAGACAAGTTGTCTGATGCAGTTATAATAAACAGTCCACACATTCCTAGTGACATAACCCAAGCACAGTGCAAAGAAACTGCTATCAGGATAATACACGACCAAGTACAAGTCATCATGCAAAACAATGAAATCAAAGAAAACCAGGTAGTAAACACAGTACAGTGGACCCCCGGTTAACGATATTTTTTCAATCCAGAAGTATGTTCAGGTGCCAGTACTGACCGAATTTGTTCCCATAAGGAATATTGTGAAGTAGATTAGTCCATTTCAGACCCCCAAACCTGGAAAACCCTATCAGAAATTCTAGGAACAAAAAAGATATCACGAAATAGCGAAATAAAATTAGCAAAATCAGATGAACCCCAACTCCCACCAACAGAAACAGCAAACAGACTCAATGATTTCTTCTCCACTATAGGACAAAACCTTGCCAATAAAATCCCAAGCTCAGATACCCCACCCAATGACTACCTCACTGGCAACTACCCGAACACACTGTTCCTAGCTCCAACTAACCCATACGAAGTCTCCCTTATTATCAACACACTAAAAAACAAGGCAGGAGATTTAAATACCTTACCATCCTTTATATACAAAAAAGTGTCACAAGTGCTATAACCAATCATTGCAACACACTTTAACAAATCCATAGAATCCTCTACCTTCCCTACAGTTCTCAAAATAGCAAGGGTCACCCCGATCCATAAAGGAGACCAAACAGCATTGAATAACTATAGGCCAATATCCAACTTACACCCTCTCTCAAAAATCTTCGAAAAATTAATTCATAAACGAATCTACTCCTACCTCATGTCCCAAAACATACTCAACCCCTGCCAATTTGGATTCAGGCCTAATAAAAATACTAATGATGCTATTATACACATGCTAGAACATATATACACTGCAATAGAGAAAAAAGAAGTCCCACTGGGGATCTTCATTGACTTACGTAAAGCTTTTGATACAGTTGACCATGACTTGCTCCACATAAAATTGTCACACTATGGTATAAGAGGGCACTCCCTCAACTACCTCAAGTCATACCTCAGCAACAGAAGCCAATATGTGTACACAAATGGGGCAAACTCTTCCGCACAACCAATTACAGATGGTGTCCCACAGGGAAGTGTCCTTGGCCCTCTTCTCTTTCTCCTATACATAAATGACCTACCAAATGCTTCGCAATTACTCAAACCCACACTATTTGCAGATGACACTACATACGTCTTCTCTCACCCGAGCCCAGTCATGCTAGCCAGTACTGTAAATACCGAATTACAGAAAATATCTACCTGGATGAGGACTAACAAACTTACACTAAACATTGACAAAACCTACTTCATTCAGTTTGGTAACAGAGCTACAGATGTCCCTCTTAACATAATGATAAACGGATCACCTATCACAAAGCTAACATAGGGAAAATTCTTAGGAATCCACCTTGGTAATAGACTCAAATTTCATACACATATACAACAAATTTCTAAGAAAATTTCCAGGACCGTAGGCATACTATCGAAGATACGGTACTATGTTCCACAGCCAGCGCTCCTGGCCCTATATCACTCTCTTATTTACCCATATCTCACCTATGGAATTTGTGCATGGGGCTCAACAACAATTAACCATCTCAGACCACTAATTACCCAACAAAAGGCTGCAGTTAGAATGACAACAAATTCCCACTACAGGCAGCACACTCCACCAATATTCAAAACACTAAACCTACTCACCATACAAAACATCCATACTTATTGTTGCACCTATTACATACATATAACACTTAACTCTGATATTAACCCTCCCCTCAAACATCTTGCCAACCTCAACAGAACACATGACCATAACACAAGGCACAGATCACTCTTTGATGTTCCTCGTGTCCATCTCACGCTATGCAAAAACTCAATGCACATAAAAGGCCCTAAAATCTGGAATTCATTGCCTGTAAATATGAAAGAAACACTACCTGTTTATAAATTCAAGTCTCTTCTCAAAGATAACTTACTCACTCAAAACCAAATAAATACTGAATAACTGAACCTTATAAATTGTATATCTTAAATGTTTCTCAATTATATCACATAAATGTTAAACCTAAGACCCAATCTAACTTTGTTGTTTTTTAAATACACTAACAGAATACTCCATTCTACTGAATGTACAGCAAGCATGCAACCATATGACCTGTCTTTGTAATACTCATTTGTGCTTTATTGTTATCTGTTTACAATAATGTTTTATCACTGATTACATCATTTATTTATTTTTTATTTAGTAATTTGAGCATACATACAGAGGTACAAAAAAATACAGGTAAGAGCAGCATGCCAAAGCCACTTGTATGCATAGCATTACGGGCTGGCTTAAAATTAACTTAAGATTGATTAAGCAATGATGTAATCAGTGATAAAACATTATTTTAAACAGATAACAATAAAGCACAAATTAGTATTACAAAGACAGGTCATATGGTTGCATGCATTGCTGTACATTAATGCCACTAGGAACAACTTGAGTCACTGGACCCCTGTCGCACAAAATATCTGTCCAGAGAGGTCTTTTTCTGGCGTTTCTTTAAGATTCCCCTGAAGTGGGACATAACACTGTCATTGTACATGTTGCAGATATGGCTTGTTTCAGCTTGTTCAGGGTGATACTTTTCAACAAAACTTTGCAACTCATTCCACATTCCACACATGTCCTTAATCACTGAAGAAGGAACCTCCTTCACTTTCTTTTCCTCCTCCTCTGAAGCAAGTTCCTCGGCTGTGGCCTGATGCTGTTCCAGTTGAAGCTCTTGCAGTTTGTCAGTGGTTAGCTCTTCCCTGTGGTCCTCCACCAACTCTTCCACATCCCTGTCACTCACCTCCAACCCCATGGACGTGCCCAATGCCACAACACCTTCCACAGCAGGCACTGGGTCGGCAGGGACAGGGTCTGCCTCAAACCCTTCAAAATCCCTCTGGATTGTGTTCCTCACTTTATTTACCAAAGGGCTTGCACTAGCTTTCCTTGGGTCCATGATGATTTATTTATCAGTTTCAAGCACAAAAAACAATGAATTATTATGAAATGTATTGTATGAACCCATGGGGTGATGGTCACGTGTTGGTAAACAATGGCACACTGAGCATGAATGGCGTGGGAGACTGGCTTGGTGTGCGCGGTGACGGGCGGACGGGTACCGGATGGTCGCTGAAACACGAGTCTAATCACAAAACTCGAGGCCAAATTTTGCCAAAAAAACTCGCTGAAGGTCGAATTTCACGAAAGTCGAGGCTGCCGAAACTCGAGGGTCCACTGTATTACGAAATATTTTGGCTGAATGTGCAGGGTGATGCTCACTCAACGATAAACAAAGGCAGACTGAGTCACTCAGCGCTTGAGTGGTCAGGTGACGTGGGTGGGCAAGCGGACGCATTTGGTACAGACCATTGTCAACTCTATGAAAACCGAGGTGATGTATGAAAACTGGGGCGTATGAAAACCAAGGTTCCACTGTATATCTTAGTAGATCAGGTTGGCTTTGTTGGTCGTCTGTGTCTGGTAGTCCATCTAGCTAAAATGGACACTCCTTCAACCTTATTAGTCCATTTTACTGAGGTTTCACTGTACTCTGTTGTGAATTACATTACATATTATTTATGGAAATACTTTCAAACATTACTAAACTAGAGTGATCCAGCATATATTAATTCTTATGATATATTTTCTAGAAATGTTTTGACATTTCATGCACCAGTATTTGCTTACCTTGTTTAATAAACATTTCATATTGCAGTCGAAGATTCCACGTGGCTATGAGAAGAGTCCTTTCTTCTTTTGGTTTCATACTGGATTTATTAGGGATGGAAAGTGAGTATTTTTAATGAAATGTTTTTGAAATTTGATAATTGAAATATTGATCTGAATTGATAGCTTAATAATAATGAGCATAATGAGTGGCAGTTACATTAAGTAGATAATCTAGTTAAATATAGAAATACCAAAAGTTTTGACATATTATCTTTGCAAATACTACTACTAATCATGTCACAAAGAATATTATCTTTGCAAAATTCCTCTAATCATATCAGGAAGATAGCCCTTTTTGTCATAGTTTTATGGGGCAGGATGGAGGTCCTGGAGGGACATAAAATGAAAATAAGAAAAACTGTGTGTAATCATGAGACAAATGGTTGTCATTATATTTTCAGGCTTCATTTGACTCGCCAAGAGCTAGACAACCCACATAAAAGTAAATCTTGGCATGTGTTTCAAGAAGACTTTGCTGTCACTGTTGAGTTTGAGCGAGACTCTATGACGAAAGCCTATTAG
Source organism: Cherax quadricarinatus (assembly GCF_038502225.1). NCBI lineage: Eukaryota > Metazoa > Arthropoda > Malacostraca > Decapoda > Parastacidae > Cherax > Cherax quadricarinatus. Next base: position 25,300,684 of record NC_091332.1, read on the forward strand.
GAACACTTACCTACACTGGACCAGTGTTAAATTCCATTTTGTTTAAATCTTGCATAATACTGAATGTTGCAAATGGCAATCATAATGGTGGGAAGGTTGGCTATGAATATTTTCATTTTTTATTTTATAAAAATTATTGCAGCAAAAATTTGTTTAATCCATTATTATACATGGCAAAAAATCTTGAATATTCGAATTTATATTGTATTTCATAAAGTTTTAAGCCAATGGGGATGTTTTCAGAACAGAAAGTGATAAAAGGTTGTCTGCTAATCACAGCCTAGTCTCTGATCAGTCAGGATTGTTAAAATATCATTGGTGTTAGAAGGGAGAGAAGAATTATCTATTTGATGGTGTTTTACTTTATATAAGAGTTGATGTGGACCATAAACTTATGTAGTATTTTTTTTTTATGTAGAATATATATCACTATTTATTAAAACTTCATTCTGAAGTGCTGTAATTAAGTTTACTACAGTACATTTAATATTAAGATTAATACATATAAAGATTTCTGATGTTTTATGTTTGTAAACCTAGTCTAATATTTCCAATATTGTTACCTTGTTTACTGATGTATTATACAGCTGATAAACTTATTTAACTCATCCCAATTGCATTTATCATACTATATTTGTTAATATTTGTTAGTGGGACAAAATATGGCAGTATCAACTCCTTGTTAAAAAATTGAAGGTACTGATAGAATGAATAATGTATTAAGAATGCTGGGAATTATTTAAGAGATACCTGTATTTCATAAATACAGGGAATTAATTGTCATTTTCTACCTGTAGGCAAATTGAAGTTGGAAAGCTCACTATATACTGATTACAAAAAGAAGTTACTGTATACCGAAGAATGGAACTGGAATGTGTGTTTACGTATATGTTCTTTCACAAGTTATGTTATTTGTGCAGAATATTGTATATTATTCACAAAAAAAGCTGTGGTATATTGTAAAACCAATCCACAAACTCTGTTTTCTGGTAAGCATATTACTCTTACCTTGAGAAAGTTAGGCATGCTTCCAGTGATACACTAAAAACTATATACAGTGGAAACCCAGTTTTCGTCTTTAATCCATTCCAAAAGGTCAGCCCAAAACTGATGTAATATTTCCCATAAGAAATAATATAAATCCAATTAATCCATTCCAGACACCCAAAAATATTAAAAAAAATAAATTTTATAGAGAATAACTATAGTGTTGTAGACCTTCAGTGGCTAGTTCTTCCCTGTGGTCGTCCACCAACTCTTCCATGTCCTGGCCACTCACATACAACCCCATGGACTCTCCCAAAGCCACAATATATTCCACAACAGGCATAGGGTTGTCAAGTTTACACTAACTTATATTAAGTTAGTATTAGAACTAGGCATTAAAAAGTAAAATACATACACAATACGTACATTCATTACTTACCTTAAAATATTTGTAGGCTTATTGTAGGGTGAGAAGTGAGTAGTACTTATTTGTAGGAAGTGAGGTGTAGGTAGCCGGTAGATGTAGGTATGTAGTCCACTTAGGCTACCTACCTACATAGCTATAGAATATTTAATATGGCCCAGAGCCATATTACCATCGACTTACCATGTTCACTGAGTCTAATCGTTTCTAACAACTACCTTTAGATACCATCATATAAAAAAAGGGAAAGGTAATAAATAATTCATGCCGAGATTTGTAAACAAAAGTGCTATGTATTAAGGGGGATGACTTGGCCAATGCAGATTCATACACATTTTCTCTGGTGCTGGACCAGAGAAAGCGTAATGTTATCCCTCCACCCGACTACCACCCCTCCATAGCATATAAACATTGCATGTTTATATGGTATATAACGTGCTTATATAATTTTGAAGAAAATATTATAGATTAATTAAAATGTCTATATTAACATAAAATAAGACATTAATGTGCCCAAGAGTGTGTAAAGGTAGAAAGTTGAAAGTGAACATATTATTATTATAATCAAGGGGGAAGCGCTAAACCCGGAGGACTATACAGCGCCTGGGGGGGGGGGATGTGGAAGGCATTCAGACTTAATTCGGGGAACTAGAGCACAGATCCAATTCCCTAAATCAAGAGCCCCTCACCAACATCAAGGAACCTTCCTTGAGGGGAAAGTGAACATAGAAAAGAGTAAGGTGATGAGGGTATCAAATGATTTAGATAAAGAAAAATTGGATATCAAATTGGGGAGGAGGAGTATGGAAGAAGTGAATGTTTTCAGATACTTGGTAGTTGACGTGTCGGCGGATGGATTTATGAAGGATGAGGTTAATCATAGAATTGATGAGGGGAAAAAAGGTGAGTGGTGCATTGAGGTATATGTGGAGACAAAAAACGTTATCTGTGGAGGCAAAGAAGGGAATGTATGAAAGTATAGTAGTACCAACACTCTTATATGGGTGTGAATCTTGGGTTGTGATTGCAGCAGCGAGGAGGCGGTTGGAGGCAGTGGAGATGTCCTGTCTAAGGGCAATGTGTGGTGTAAATATGCAGAAAATTTGGAGTGTGGAAATTAGGAGAAGGTGTGAAGTTAATAAAAGTATTAGTCAGAGGGGTTGTTGAGGTGGTTTGGTCATTTAGAGAGAATGGATCAAAGTAGAATAACATGGAGAGCGTATAAATCTGTAGGGGAAGGAAGGTGGGGTAGGGGTCGTCCTCAAAAAGGTTGGAAGGAAGGGGTAAGGGAGGTTTTGTGGGCGAGGGGCTTGGACTTCCAGCAGGCGTGCATGAGCGTGCTCGATAGGAGTGAATGGAGACGAATGGTATTTGTGACCTCACGATCTGTTGGAGTGTGAGCAGGGTAATATTTAGTAAAGGGATTCAGGGAAACTGGTTATTTTTATATAGTCCTGGAAATGGGAAGTACAATGCCTGCACTATAAAGGAGGGGTTCGGGATATTAGCAGTTTGGAGGGATATGTTGTGTATCTTTATATGTATATGCTTCTAAACTGTTGTGTTCTGAGCACCTCTGCAAAAACAGTGATTATGTGTGAGTGAGGTGAAAGTGTTGAATGATTAAAGTATTTTCTTTTTGGGAATTTTCTTTCTTTTTTGAGTCACCCTGCCTCGGTGGGAGACAGCTGACTTGTTAAAAAAAAAAAAATAGTATT
>NC_091332.1:25608812-25726312 GCF_038502225.1 Cherax quadricarinatus
AGAAAATCTCACCTACGATGCAGTTAGGCTAATTTTAAATTGTTGCTACATTATTTGTATATGTTATGTTGGACCTCTCCAAAGAGCTGTCGAGGTTTACATTATTTAGTGTTAGGTATCTCATGTGTCTCAATATGACTAAGTCTACCATGCTTCCTCTGTAATTATCAATTCCTCCTGTTACACTAAGTCTGTTATGGTGAGTTTCGTGATTTTTTTTTTAGGATGACCTACATTCTTTATGTTAAATTTGTTATTAATGATTTCGCCTGTTTCTGAACTGTTAAGCATTTCAAAATCTTTTTCGTTGTTCACTGCATGTGGCAGAATTTGATGAAATAACTTAGTCACTGTCCTGGTGTCCCGGGATATGGGACTGACCACTTAGCTTCGGCTAAGCGCCCATACTTACCGGGAATCTGGCCGAGTGGAGAAGGTACTATGTATTTTGATGCAGAGTGTATAGGTTCAAATCCTACTGTGGCCTGAAAGATAATGCTTGTAAATAATTTCACCTGTTTGATGGACAAACAAATAACAAATCCTTAATTAGGCTAGAGGGAAACCGGCAAGTGATAACTAGACACGAGAAAGTAATGTGACAACTTCGTCAGATAAACATTATGTGGTAAGCGAGCATCTGGATGCTCACACGGAGGCTCTCAGCATCTTTCTAGGGAGATAGAAGGCCAGGAAGACGAATGATAGCCGTCAGTTAGTGTTAATTTTTAGCACGTGGATTGTGTTCCAGTGAGTGTGTATTATCATGTACCTGGTGTCTACTATGTTTGGCTATAAGTAAAACACAAATTTATACATTTTATCCATCTTTGATGAAGAGAGAATTATTCTGAGGTGTGTGGCTATGCGGTAGGAAAACGCTTTGTATGCTTGTAAAGAATTCAAAGCGTTTCACTTCATGTTGCTGCCGCCTTGTGAAAATAAGAAATATATTACTTGTGTCTTTAAAGGCTGAATATCATGGGAGGGCGACACATCTTGTGAGCTTCCAACACTTGGCATTTAGAGTATGGAGGCCATGAATCTGTGGAGGTAAAAATTTTACCTTCGGTCTTCTACAATGCAGCATCCCTTCAAGGAGGGATGGGGGACTTAGGTATGGCGAAGAGGCTCTTGATCTGAGGAATTAGACTTCTTGTCTCCTTCCTTGCCTGTCGGTTCCGGCGGGTGGCAGCCAAAGGGATACAACTTCCAGCGTATCCCGTCGCCTACCACTCTTGTCGGCTGAGCCTGACTTGGTTAATTCTGGAGGTGCCATCCTGAAGTGCTGGTTTACTGGCATGAAAGGTAGTGCAGGTGGGGGAGGGTGGCAGTTACCATACAGAATCAGTACTACTAGCTTATCTTGGGTAATCTTGGACGCGGAGATATAGAGAGATACTTTTTTTCTTGTTTCTTCTTGGAGCTGTCCCTCACTTCCCCCACCATTTTCGTTCCAAAACAAAACAAAAAAAATAATAATAGACAGTTATATTTACGTTTTGCCTCCTGCCGGGCCTCTTACCCTTTAACTGATCCGTCATGTTCACGGAGTTTCCTGCAAATCTGATACCGCTTTTGGGTAACACATCGTTGTCTGACTCCAGCTCCATATTCAAGTTGATTCTGATGATACCTTAGACCTTCGCTCCATGAGGTGTCAAAGTTCCTACATTCGAATTTTCACCTGCCTCCTGGGTGAAATATAGCAGCGTCATAGATCACGCTGCTCAAAACACTATTTGTGAAATAGCATGGCAAGCTTCAGTACAATCGGTCATTCCGTTTAGGTTAGATAGGCCTTCATCTCTTCCTCCAAAACCTCAAATACCCACAATTTCCTCAGTCATATTAACTCCCATCCGGTCTCATCCTTCTTAGCACTTAACTTTCCCTACCTATATGTCTTCCCCCTTTCCCCCCTCCTATGTTTGTGACAGTTGTGGACTACCATTCACCCCAACATGCTGCAACTTCTCTCCCTGTCTCCTCCCAGATTCCTTCTTCTCAGGACACCACTATCCTCTGTCTGTCTCCTCCAATCTTGACAGCTGCCAGTGTCTCTCCATTCCTTTCTCCAGCTCCCTTTTCCACCTCTTGCATCATGTTTCTTGCTGATTCCTTGTTTTCATAAAATACTGAGGCCATATAGGCCCTTATTGAGGAGGCAAAACCTGCAATGGATACCGACTCGCCTCCCTTATCATTACATTATCTTAGTCTGCAACCCTGTAAACCTGCTCCTCAAAAATGTCTTTTAAGGGCCACACACAAATCGCTTATTTCTAATCTGCAGTTGCCACCACACATTGACTTTACTAGCCAGCCTAGCCCATGGCCACCACCTGCTTTCTGTAGCCGTTGTCTTATTATTTACTGATAATGGCTTTAATATAGTAGGAGTCTAAGAAATAAGATAGATGAGCTAAAATTACTTGCAAGTGTAGGTAATATAGATATTATTGGTATAACATAGACCTTGTTCAACCTGAAAGATAGAGAAATGCCTTCTGAATGCAACATACAGGTTTATAAACTATTCCACACTGATAGGGTCAACAGGAAGGGTGGTGGTGTGGCGATGTATGTCAGAGAAAATTTAAATTGTTGTCTTAGACATGATATAAGATTAGAAACATGGAACACAGAATCGGTTTGGCTAGTTTCTCGAGGGACGTGACAAATTAATTTTGGGTGTGATTTATAGGACCCCAAATCTTGGTAGGGAGTGCAATAAGCTGTTATGGGACGAAATTCATAAGGCATCTAGATATGAAAATGTTGTGATAATGGGAGATTTTAACTTTAGACAAATTGATTGGAACAATATGACAGGAAATCTTGAATCTAGTGACTTTCTTGATACGGTTCAGGATTGCTTTTTAGAACGGGTTGTGACAGAATCAACCAGAGGAAACAATCTGCTTGACTTGGTTCTTGCCAACAAAGATTCACTAATTAATAATCTTGAGGTTAATGATGAGCTTGGGGAAAGTGATCACAAATCACTTAGTTTCAATATATCATGGAATTACCCAGATAACTGCAATCAAATCTCTGTCCCAGATTTTCGCTTGGCCGACTTCATGGGACTGAAAAATTACTTGGGTGGGCTAAATTGGGATGTCCTGACTATGGGTCAGGTAGGTGATCTTGGTTGCCAATATGACGTTTTTCAGAGCATAGTTCTAGCTGCCCAGACAACTTTTGTTCCGAGTAGGGAAATTAGATCTAACAAAAATGATCCCAAATGGATGAACAATAGATTAAAACATCTCATTGGTCAAAAGAGAGGCATATATAGGCGTATCAAAAGAGGGGATGGGCAGTTAAGAAATCAATATATTCAGTTAGAGAGAGAAATAAAGAAAGGAATAAAGCAAAAAGGGATTATGAGGCTAAGGTCGCAAGGGATTCAAAGACTAACCCAAAAGGGTTCTTTCAGGTATACAGAAGTAAGATTAGGGACAAGATTGGCTCACTTAAGAGTAACTCTGGTCAGATCACTGACAGTGATAAGGATATGTGTGAAATTCTAAATACCTACTTCCTCTCAGTTTTCACCCAGGAAAATACTAGCGAAATTCCTGAAATAACAGATTACGTAGAACAGGATGATAAACTATGTACGATTGCGGTAACTAGTGACATGGTCCTCAGACAAATAGAGAAACTAAAACCTAACAAATCCCCAGGTCCTGATGAACTGTTTGCAAGGGTGTTAAAGGAATGTAAAGAGGAACTTAGCATACCTTTGGCTAATCTTTTAAACATATCACTACAAACTGGCATAGTGCCTGATAAGTGGAAAATGGCAAATGTAATACCTATTTACAAGGCAGGTGACAGGTCCTTGGTGTTGAGAAATGGTATTACCAGCTAAGTTTAAATATAGGGAAACATAACTTAGACAGCTCATCGCCTGCACAGCTGTCCCTGCAGACGAGGTCTTGAGAAGCTGTCGAAGTCATCTCTCAACGGGCTGTAAATGAGTTATACTTTGTAAGATTATAAATTACCCCTAGGGGGTGTTATGTCAGCATATTTCATTCACTGATGGCTGATAAACTTACTTGTGTGGACTCAAAAGTCCGCCCCTTACTGCCGACTATAGGTTGATTACAAACTCCTTGCTACTCAAGAACTGCGCAGTCCCCTGTACTACAAGAAATTCGTAACCTACCTTGCTCTTGTAGCGTGAGCTATGGTGTTCTTCACACCTTCGACAGATATCGGTGACTTGATAGAAGATGAAGTGTCCTTGAATGTCCACGTCTTCCATAGTCTAGGAAAACGCACACACTGGTACACTATGTTCCACAAGATTTGTCTTTATTGTTCACAATCTTATCACTAAAGAAGCTGATCACACTTCTCTTAAGTGTTTATTGTGTTTTATGAGACACTTAGTTCACACTAACGCACAGATCATTCTTTGTTGGTTATCCTGGCGTCAGTGTCACTCTCAGTAGAGTCAAAAGTAATCTGAAGACGCCACAGCGCCCCACGCCGTTACTGCCCCCAGCACAAAGGAAAAGCTGACATAGTACCTTTGCTTCCTTGCCACTTCCTCCATGAGGCAAAGCAGGATATTTAAAACTTGCTGTCTTAAGCATAGACAACAATGTCCACTATCTTTACTTTGGTAATAAAGTGGGAGCAGGATTTTCCTTAATTGTCCTGCTAAGGTAAGAGATGTACTGTCTCTTATTAAAATACACTCTGCAACACTGGACTGCAAGGAGCGGCGGTCGCTTGACCACAGGTCGTATACTAGTACTGCATCTGGGATCAATTACTCACTGTAGCAGTAAACAAGACGCTTGCCCCTTCTGAGAGGGCTGGGCCCCTCAGGGCTGAAAGGGGCTGAAGGGGGCTGATATCTCCCTCCTGGAGAAAATTTCTCCACACTGGGGGGCGGCGGAGGTTCGCTGCAGGTGAACTGTTCATCACTTAACATTAATTTGATTTTCTCACTCGCCACCACTGCTGCTTGTCTTTTCTGAACATCTTTAGTCTGTGTGGTTTCTGGAGAATCACTAATTTTGTTTTCAACACTGTGTAATTCTAACGGCACTAGTTTATTTATTGTCTGCTTATTCACTACACCTTTGCTTAAAACATCAACTGTCCTGATGATTCCATTTGCATCAGGATATATGGTCACAATTTTTCCAAGTGGCCATTGGGACCTCGGACCATCATTGTCAATAATCACTATGTCACCAGGTCTTAAGGACTTATGATTTTCAGGAACACCAGCTCCATAGAAGTGTTCTCTCAATGAGGTGAGATAGTCTTCTCGCCAAATTTTCTCCCAACGTTCAATCACTTTATTAAGGTGTTTGAATTTACGTCTGAGTTGCTCAGGTTCGAAATAAGTAGGATCCTCTATGATTTCTTTATCATTCATGGGAGGAACAGGTTCGAGCCTTCTGCCATGGAGTAAATGAGATGGACTTAACACTTCTAAATTGTCTAGATCATCGGTAACATAAGTTAGAGGTCTGTTAGAGGTCTATTTCAGTCACAACTGTACGGAATTCTTCTAAGTCGATTCTCTGACGATGAAGAGTCTTCCTTAAACAACGTTTTACAATGCCGATCATTCTTTCATAAAATCCGCCGTGCCATGGAGATTTAGGAGGAATGTATCTCCAACGACAACTGCGTTGATTCAGCATCTGTTGTACTTCTGGTTGATCAAAGATCTTGCTTATATAAGCAGCACCAGCAACAAAGTTCGTTGCATTATCTGAAATCATCAGTCTGGGACATGCCCTTCTGGCTGCAAACTTTTATTTATTTATTTATTTATTTATTTATTTATTTAGTAATTTTAACATACATACAGAGGTACAAAAAAATACAGGTAAGAGCAGCATGCCAAAGCCACTTATATGCATAGCATTAAGGGCTGGCTTAAAAATAACTTAAGATTAACTAAGCAATGATGAAATCAGTGATAAAACATTATTGTAAACAGATAACTATAAAGCACAAATGAGTATTACAAAGACAGGTCATATGGTTGCATGCATTGCTGTACATTCAGTCGAATGGAGTATTCTGTTAGGTAGTGTATTTAAAAAAATAAAGTTAGATTGGGTCCTAGGTTTAACATTTGTGTGATATAATTGTGAGTAACATATAGGATATACAATTTATAAGGTTCAGTTATTCAGTATTTATTTGGTTTTGAGTGAGTAAGTGATCTTTGAGAAGAGACTTGAATTTATAAACAGGTAGTGTTTCTTTTACATTTACAGGTAATGAATTCCAGATTTTAGGGCCTTTTATGTGCATTGAGTTTTTGCATAGCGTGAGATGGACACGAGGAACATCAAAGAGTGATCTGTGCCTTGTGTTATGGTCATGTGTTCTGTTGAGGTTGGCAAGGAGATGTTTGAGGGGAGGGTTAATATCAGAGTTAAGTGTTCTATGTATGTAATAGGTGTAGTAATAAGTATGGATGTTTTGTATGGTGAATAGGTTGAGTGTTTTGAATATTGGTGGAGTGTGCTGCCTGTAGTGAGAATTTGTTATTCTAACTGCAGCCTTTTGTTGGGTAATTAGTGGTCTGAGATGGTTAATTGTTGTTGAGCCCCATGCACAAATTCCATAGGTGAGATAGGGGTAACTAAGAGAGTGATAAAGGGCCAGGAGGGCTGACTGTGGAACATAGTACCGTATCTTCGATAGTATGCCTACAGTCTTGGAGATTTTCTTAGAAATTTGTTGTATATGTGTATGAAATTTGAGTCTATTATCAAGGTAGATTCCTAAGAATTTTCCCTCTGTTAGCTTTGTGATAGGTGATCTGTTTATCGTTATGTTAAGAGGTACATCTGTAGCTCTGTTACCAAACTGAATGAAGTAGGTTTTGTCAATGTTTAGTGTAAGTTTGTTAATCCTCATCCAGGTAGATATTTTCTGTAATTCGGTATTTACAGTATTGGCTAGCGTGACTGGGCTCGGGTGAGAGAAGACGTATGTAGTGTCATCTGCAAAAAGTGTGGGTTTGAGTAATTGCGAAGCATTTGGTAGGTCATTTATGTATAGGAGAAAGAGAAGAGGGCCAAGGACACTTCCCTGTGGGACACCAACTGTAATTGGTTGTGCGGAAGAGCTTGCCCCATTTGCGTACACATATTGGCTTCTGTTGCTGAGGTATGACTTGAGGTAGTTGAGGGAGTGCCCTCTAATACCATAGTGTGACAATTTTACGTGGAGCAAGTCATGGTCAACTGTATCAAAAGCTTTACGTAAGTCAATGAAGATCCCCAGTGGGACTTCTTTTTTTCTCTATTGCAGTGTATATGTTCTAGCATGTGTATAATAGCATCATTAGTATTTTTATTAGGCCTGAATCCAAATTGGCAGGGGTTGAGAATGTTTTGGGAGATGAGGTAGGAGTAGATTCGTTTATGAATTAATTTTTCGAAGATTTTTGAGAGAGGGTGTAAATTGGATATTGACCTATAGTTATTCAACTCTGTTTGGTCTCCTCCTTTATGGATCGGGGTGACCCTTGCTATTTTGAGAGTTGTAGGGAAGGTGGAGGATTCAATGGATTTGTTAGTGTTGCAATGACTGGTGATAGTACTTGTGACACTTTTTTGTATATAAAGGGTGGTATTTAAATCTCCTGCCTTGTTTTTTAGTGCGTTGATAATAAGGAAGACTTCGCATGGGTTAGTCGGAGCTAGGAAGTGTGTTCGGGTAGTTGCCAGTGAGGTAGTCATTTGATGGGGTATCTGAGCTTGGGATTTTATTGGCAAGGTTTTGTCCTATAGTGGAGAAGAAATCATTGAGTCTGTTTGCTGTTTCTGTTGGTGGGAGTTGGGGTTCATCTGATTTTGCTAATTTTATTTCGCTATTTCGTGATATCTTTTTTGTTCCCAGAATTTCTGGTAGGGTCTTCAGCAGACATGTCAGTGGCTACTTCTAGATGTACTGCTCTAGTTGTAGCACAAGTGAACAAACAGATGTACACCTTGATGGGAACTTTGTCAACTGTTTTGGTTAAAATTATTGGTCCAGTGTAATCTACACCTGTCACCTGAAATGGAGTGACATGACAAACTCTTTCAGAGGGATATGGAGGTGGACCTGGATACTGACATACTCGCATATCATAGTGACGACAAGTAGTACAGTCCTTTATTTGTTTTTTCACACTTTGTCGACCTTGAGGTATCCAGTAGGATTGTCGTATATGACAAAGTGTGTCAGCTACCCCACCATGTAACACGTTACTGTAGGCGTTTTGCACAATCAGTTTTGTTAGCCAATGATTCTTGGGGATCAATATTGGATGTATGGCTTCTTTAGGTAGTGAAGAATTATGAATTCTTACTCGACATCTTATAATCTTTTCTGAGTCGAGATAAAGTCCTAAAGAATTAATCGTAACAGGTTTCTTTGGGGATTTATTTTGTGTTTCTAGAAATTTATATTCTGTAGAGAAAACATCTTTCTGTATTAGTTTCACCCAGTATTTAATGGGTTCAAGACATTCATAATTAGGTATTATTCCTTTAACGAATTTAAAAACAAGAGCTGTAACTCTTAAGAGTTTACCCAAAGATGAGTATTTAGATCCATCAATGACTATTTCTGTTGTGTCTGCAGTATTTACACAACTTATTTCTGCTGTGTTCAAGCAGACTGTTTCTTCTGGCATAATGTGAGCTTTTTGCTGAGGACAGTTATTTTCATTAGAGAGCCATTTCGGTCCGTGGAGCCATAATTTATTATCCACAAATTTCTTGAGTGGGACACCACGTGACAACATGTCAGCTGGATTCTCTTGGGTAGAGACATGGAGAAAGAGATAATCTCTCTGCATCTCTTTTATTTCTGCTACTCTGTTCTGTACATAGACCAGCTTACTCTTATTATTTCTTAACCACTGGAGAACTGTTTCATTATCACTCCAGATCACGGTTTTTTCAATAGTGAGATGATCAAGTACTTTGTTGAGATAGACAGATAATTTTGTACCTACATAGAGTGCTGTCAGTTCCAATTGTGGTACTGTTCTGACCTTCAAGGGTGCTACCCTGGCCTTTGAAGTAATTAGTGTACTTCCTTCAGCATTACTCATGTAAGCTACAGCGCCATAACCTCTGGTTGACGCATCACAGAACACATGTAATGTGTAATTGTTTCCCTCTTGACCTATTTGTCTGGGAAATGTAATTTGATGAAGTTGTTTAAACTCCTTGGATATTTCATCCCATGCTTGACTCATTTCTAGAGGCAATTTCTCATCCAATCCAATTTTGAGCTTCCATGCATCTTGCATAAGCATTTTACCTTTTATGGTAATCGGTGAGACGAGTCCTAGAGGATCAAAACATTGTGATACCTCTGACAGTAAACTACGTTTAGTGAGTGGACTGCATGACTTATTGTTTATCCTTTTGAGACTCAAAGTATCTTCCTGTGTGTTCCAATTAAGTCCCAGCATATTGTTGCAATCAGGAATTTCAGTTTCAGGGAAATCTTTTTTGATAAGTTCCCTTAATTGCTTTGAATTAGTATTCCACATCCTTAGAGGCATATTTGCTTCTTTCATCTCCTTGTTAGCTTCTCTGTATAAGGATTTCAAATCCTCCTCTTAATTCACAGTACCTTGAAGATTGTCCACATAGAAACTTTTCTTTAAGATTTCTTTGAAGGGACTTTCAGATTTCTTCAAATGTGTATTTAGAGTAGCTTCTAGTAAGAATGGAGAGGATGTTGCACCAAACAATACTGATTTGAAACGATAAGTTTTCACAGGACTGTGAGGATCATGTGGATTTTCAGGCCACAAGAATCGAGTATAATCTCCATCTATTTCTTGTAGTCCTACTCTTAAGAAAGCTTTGGAAATATCAGCCGTGTAGGCATATGGGTTTGTGCGAAATTTCATAAACACGTCTCCAAGCTTCTCAGTTAGTGAGGGTCCGGTCATCAGACAGTCATTAAGACTTACTACATCTTTATTTGCACGTGCGCTGCAATTATATACAACACGTAGTGGAGTGGTTTCAGAATCTTTTCTGACTCCATGGTGCGGGAGATAATGAGCGTCTGTCTTCAACTTATCTTCGACTATTTCCTCAATAAATTTATTGTCCAACTGTTCTTGTATGATATTATCATACAGTCAGTAGCTCTAGATTCTTCCTTAGCTCATGTATTTGTGCTTTCATCTGTCCGAAAGCCATGCGATAATTGCTAGGCAGATGTGGTGGATTTAATTTCCATGGTAACCTAACCCAATACTGTCCATCTTTATATTTGACAGTGTCCAAATATTGGTTATAAGTCTGAGACTCTTGTGGGCTTGGTTTATTTACATCAATACCTATCGCATCTAAATCCCACAACTTATCAACTGGTTCATTCATTTGTTCCAGTAATGATAATTTTTGCTGTGGTACATGATCAGTGGTTATTCTTGTAACCAGTACATTTTCCACTGAATCAATATCAGCTTCCTTCCCACTTTGAGAGGGAATGGGACCACATATCATGTGGCCTCCTGCTGTTTTCAGCAAGTGAACATCATGTTCACTTACTATATTTTGCACAAAACAGTGATAATAATCACTTCCAATGATTAAATCAATTGGACTAATAGTGTCCGTCTGTATGTCAGGACAGGCTAACTTGACCTTAGCTGCTTTCAGTGCTGCAACTGTTTCTTTTAATCCCTGGATCTGCACAGACTTAGGCAAATCATCTACTACCACAGCTTCTACTGTCTTTTTCCTGTTTCCTAGACCAACAGTGATTCTGGCTAGGTCATATGTCTGTTTACCAGAATTGTGGAAAAAACCAGCTATATCTAACTGTATTTTGGCATAGGGTTGTTTATTCAGTTTCTGCAACACTGTTCTTCTTATGAAGGACCTTTGTGAGCCTTTATCAAATAATGTTAGCACATTGGTTTTGTGTAATTTATTAGATAACTCAACTCGAGCTATCGGGAGAGCAGTTGCTTTAAACTTATCTCTCACATTTAATGCTGTTGCTTGTTGACTTCCTGATTCTGTGGAAGTTGCTGTTCAGCAAAAGTATTTGGGCATAATGCTGTATGATGCATACCCTTGCATTTAAAACACTTCTTCAGTGAGCATTTTCCTCCCTTGTGTTCACCTAAACACTTGATGCACCTTTTCAGCTGATGAACACGTTGTTTACGTGCCTCCATTGATGTGTATTGACTACAATACTGTGCCCAATGTGTTCCATCACAAAGTACACATTTTGGAGTACGTTTATGTGTGACAGTTTGTTTACTGTCTGTTGTATTCACAACTTGATAAATGCCTATATGGGATTTCCCATTCTGTGGTTTAGTGGGAGTAGGTATACTCTTTTTATACTGAGTTGAAGGTTTATTATCCACTGGATTTGTGGATTTTTCATCTTGTCTCGTTGCTTGCATGCATGAAACTATTGTTTGTAAACCATTGCTAATTTCCTCACAAGTGAAATAGCGTTTATTGAACATAATATTTAATCGTTCAATAGTTTGTGGTGACAACTTATCTTGTACAATACCACTGATAAACCAATCACATTGCCTTAGGTCATATTTAGCACCTAGAGATCTGAGACTATTGTCTAATGTGATTCTAAATGCCTGTAAATCTGAAAAACAGTGATTGGGTGGCTTCAAGCTTGATATTAATAATAATAATAATAATAATAATAATAATAATCTTTATTTACTACAAGTACATGTACATGGTATACAGTCCTAGCTGACAACAATGACATACTACTACTTAGTAAGCCACTTGTTATGCTGAGCATCTCGGGCAAATTAGGTCAGTGTCCCAGGATGCGACCCACACCAGTCGACTAACACCCAGGTACCCATTTTACTGATGGGGAACATAGACAACAGGTGGAAAGAAACACGCCCAATGTTTCTACTCTGGCTGGGAATCGAACCCAGGCCCTTGTCAGCATCGAAGTAATTGTCTGCTAAGACATGTAAGGCTATTTGATAATTACCTTTAACCACCGGAAATGACTTAATCAGTTCATAGGGTTCTCCCTTCACAAGACATTTAAGGTAATTGAACTTAGCAATCTCATCTATGTCAGTTCGTGAATTTACTATGGATTGAAAACCACTAATGAATTCTTCGTAATTATGACCTTGGAAAATAGGTAATGACAATGTAGGTAAGCTTGGTAATGATACACTTGTTGTTGTTACAGGTGTAACAGGTGTTTGACCACTAGTTACAGTAGGTCTCTGTGACAGAGTTTTACGGCAGATTGCCTGTACTCCTGTCCACCTTAATTGATTGCTAAAAGTATCCAAAACATTTTTAATTTCATCCTCAGATGGATCTGATTCAAGAAATTTATTTTCATAATGTGCATAGTCTGAATTAATTATTTCCAGACGTTGTGTAAATAATCCAAACTTGACCTCAAGATCATCAAAATCTATGTTTGTATCTTGAGTTAATCCTATACAGACTGAAATTAGATTTTCTAATTGTGTAATCTTAGTCTGTAAAGACTGAAACTGAGTTTTCAAACAAGCCATTTTAATGGTATATTGAAAATTCTAGCACCACACTTAGAGTGTTTAAAAAACACTGTACTGCTATAAACAGCTGAGTTTTTGTTATGCTTAAGTCAGCAATAATCGAGCCAGACACTACTGACCCACTAAGCTTAACCTCAGGGTCAATGACCATGAAGGGTTCAGAGTACATATGGCTGGTGTTTATGGCTTGAGTTTGCTGTGTCAGCCTGACCACGATGATTAATCGTAAATAACGTTATACACTTCATTCACTATACACTATAAATGTCATTGTATAACTGCAAATCACACGTGAATATTACTTACACATATATAAATGTCACTGTTAATATGTATTTGAAAGCTTACTCTACATATATAAGTTCCTTTAATATAACAGGTATATCTATAAGAAACAAACTTTAACACAATCTTGTCTCTTAATTTCTGTCTATAAACATTATAAACACTATGTGTATATACACTCAGACAAACTGAACATCAGTTGGGTTGTTGTTGTCTTAGTCAGCGCTTCTTCGAGTTTGG
This sequence comes from Cherax quadricarinatus, assembly GCF_038502225.1. Lineage (NCBI taxonomy): Eukaryota > Metazoa > Arthropoda > Malacostraca > Decapoda > Parastacidae > Cherax > Cherax quadricarinatus. The sequence goes on from NC_091332.1 coordinate 25,621,909, forward strand.
AGCAGTGGATGCCGGGTGCCATCCCCCGTTTTCTTGTTGGGTGAGTCACCCAGCTCCCGTTTTCTTTGGGTGAACGCTGGGTGAGCGCCCGTTTTCTTTTGGCTGCCCATTCTCTGTGATTGAGTCTGGAGGGACTCATTTATACTGATTTAAATTGTAAAGCACTAGTTTTACAGTTTTTTTTCGAAGGACCTTGGCTTGTAGGTTATTTGTACACTGTAGTACAACATATTTGGACCACAGTGTGGCCTTTATCCGGTTCGAGCACGCCCAAAATGTTGAGTTATGGTTTTACCAGCTAAGTTTAAATATAGGGAAACTTAACTTAGAAAGACAGCTCATCGCCTGCACAGCTGTCCCTGCAGACGAGGTCTTGAGAAGCTGTCGAAGTCATCTCTCAACGGGCTGTAAATGAGTTATAATTTGTAAGATTATAAATTACCCCTAGGGGGTGTTATGTCAGCATATTTCATTCACTGATGGCTGATAAACTTACTTGTGTGGACTCAAAAGTCCGCCCCTTACTGCCGACTATAGGTTGATTACAAACTCCTTGCGGCTCAAGAACTGCGCAGTCCCCTGTACTACAAGAAATTCGTAACGTACCTTGCTCTTGTAGCGTGAGCTATGGTGTTCTTCACACGTTCGACAGATATCGGTGACTTGATAGAAGATGAAGTGTCCTTGAATGTCCACGTCTTCCATAGTCTAGGAAAACGCACACTGGTACACTATGTTCCACAAGATTTGTCTTTATTGTTCACAATCTTATCACTAAAGAAGCTGATCACACTTCTCTTAAGTGTTTATTGTGTTTTATGAGACACTTTGTTCACACTAACGCACAGATCGTTCTTTGTTGGTTATCCTGGCATCAGTGTCACTCTCAGTAGAGTCAAAAGTAATCTGAAGACGCCACAGCGCCCCACGCCGTTACTGCCCCCAGCACAAAGGAAAAGCTGACATAGTACCTTTGCTTCCTTGCCACTTCCTCCATGAGGCAAAGCAGAATGTTTAAATCTTGCTGTCTTAAGCATAGACAACAATGTCCACTATCTTTACTATGGTAATGAAGTGGGAGCAGGATTTTCCTTAATTGTCCAGCTAAGGTAAGAGATGTACTGTCTCTTATTAAAATACACTCTGCAACACTGGACTGCAAGGAGCAGCGGTTGCTTGACCACAGGTCGTATACTGGTACTGCATCTGGGATCAATTACTCACTGTAGCAGTAAACATGACGCTTGCCCCTTCTGAGAGGGCTGGGCCCCTCAGGGCTGAAAGGGCTGAAAGGGGCTGAAGGGGGCTGATATCCCCCTCCTGGAGAAAATTTCTCCACACTTGGCTTCGAACTATAGACCAATAAGCCTTACCTCCAGAGTAGGAAAATTTATGGAATCAATAATTGCCGAAGCAATTCATAGCCATCTTGACAGGCACAGATTGATTAACGATTCTCAACACGGTTTTACAAAGGGGCGTTCCTATCTTACGAATTTACTAACTTTTTTCACTAAGGCGTTTGAGGAGGTAGATCATGGTAATGAATATGATATTGTGTATATAGACTTCAGTAAGGCTTTCGATAGAGTTCCACACCAGAGGCTATTGAGGAAACTTAGGGCACACGGAATAGGAGGAGATATTTTTTCCTGGGTAGAGGCATGGCTGACAAATAGACAGCAGAGAGTTTGCATAAATGGGAAGAAATCCGAATGGGGGCACGTCACAAGCGGTGTTCCTCAGGGGTCAGTGTTGGGCCCGTTGTTGTTCACAATTTACATAAACGACATAGATGAGGGAATAAATAGCGACATAAGCAAATTTGCTGATGATGCCAAAATAGGCCGTCCAATTCATTCTAATGAGGACATTAGAGCACTCCAGGTTGATTTGAATAGACTGACGCAATGGTCGGAGAAGTGGCAGATGCAGTTTAATATTGACAAATGCAAAGTTCTAAATGTTTGACAGTTAAATAACCATGCCACATATAAACTAAATAATGTAGATCTTAATACTACCGATTGCGATAAGGATTTAGGAGTTCTGGTTAGCAGTAACCTAAAACCAAGACAACAGTGCATTAGTGTTCACAATAAAGCTAACAGAATTCTTGGCTTCATATCTAGAAGTATAAATAATAGAAGTCCTCAGGTTGATCTTCAACTCTATATATTCTTGGTTAGGCCTCATTTAGACTATGCTGCTCAGTTCTGGTCACCGTATTACAGAATGAATATAAATGCTCTGGAAAACGTACAAAGGAGGATGACAAAGATGATCCCATGTATCAGAAATCTTCCCTATGAGGATAGATTGAGGGCCCTGAATCTGCACTCTCTCGAAAGGCATAGAATTAGGGGGGATATGATCGAGGTGTATAAATGGAAAACAGGAATAAATAAAGGGGATGTAAATAGCGTGCTGAAAATTTCCAGCCAAGACAGGACTCGCAGCAATGGTTTCAAGTTGGAAAAATTCAGATTCAGGAAGGATATAGGAAAGCACTGGTTTGGTAATAGAGTTGTGGATGAGTGGAACAAACTCCCGAGTACAGTTATTGAGGCTAAAACGTTGTGTAGTTTTAAAAATAGGTTAGATAAATACATGAGTGGGTGTGGGTGGGTGTGAGTTGGACCTGACTAGCTTGTGCTGCTGGGTCTGGTACAGTGCTCCATCCTTGAGTGGGGATGACCAGACTGGGTGGGTCATTGGGATAATCCGGGGGGGGGGGACATGGACCTGCTCCGCATGGGTCAGTAGGCCTGTTGCAGTGTTCCTTCTTTCTTATGTTCTTATGTTCTTATATCAGAGGATACAGGAGAAATCTAAGGGAACTCCAAACATTCCTCTCCCAGCTTTTCCCTGTATCTGTCTATTTATAAAAACTGATATTACATTCAACTGTTGGACTTCCTGTCTCTGTTTTAATGCAATCACTTGATTCTTTTCCCGACTAGACATTCAACAAGTGTGCGTTTGTTGTGTGAGATGACATTCATCATCCTCCGCTTTTCGTTCATACTCCGCTTAATTATACTGCAGCCTGTGTCTGGGAAGTAGTACATGGTTTGTTCTTTACATCTTTCCCTTTATCGTCCATTGCTTATTCCCGACTTTCGTTTTCTCATTTCTTCTTTACCTCCACACTGCTTTAATTAGGCGAGTTTAATACTCATCATTTCCACTGTGAGTGTCTCACTGTGACTCTTGGGGGCGGACCAGTAAGATTTTTTTTTTTTCTCCCATCTCTCCCTCTCCATGTTTTAAACACCAGTGCCCCTACACATTTCGATCCTCATATTCAAACTTTTTTTCTATAATACTCTCTTTATATAAGCTTCGTCTTTAGTGCTGGACTTTTACTCCTGACGTTTCCTGCGCCCCAACACTTTGACTGACCTCCTCGCTGAAAGTTTCACCTCTGACGCAGACTCACTCTTTAAGTTTTGAACGGAAACTGACCTATTGCTCCAACTGTAATTTAAATTTTCCTCGTAGTCTTCCTTTCCTTCATTAACCTCTACCCTGGAACATTTCTGCCTCTCACTCTTACTCTTCACACATTCCCAGTTTTGGACATTACTTCCTGCAGTGCTGTATAATGCTATTGTTTTAGCGCATATCTTAATAACGATAATAATAATAATAATAATAATAATAATAATAATAATAATAATAATAATACAATGCATCAAAACAATGCTTTTAAACTACTTCCATAAATTCCTTTACACAATACAGATTCTCTAACATGGTTCTGAAGAAAATTTATGCAAATGGTCAGGAAATCTGTTCTTTAAAAAATATGTAAAATCTACACAAACAGTGAGACTTGTTCCCACGTTCTGAATACAAAATAATGTATCGTATAGATAATAAGTTTGTTTCAAGGTAGAGATACCACGTAAATTAGGCCAACGTTCGTAGCATTCTCTATCCCATATAGAATGTTCAGTAAGGCCAATAGACTGTCTACCATCGAGGAACAAACAGCTGGACTCGAAGCAGACGTTTACCCTGCAAATACACCGGTCATGACCCTCCTGACGCGGCCACTACCAGAATAACCAAACTACAAAAATTCGACCTTTCTAATATAACATTTGATAATGAAAAGATCTCTGAATAAATGCGAAGAGGCTCAAAATATGTCATCTGTTTTACTGAAAATGGATAAGCTACGTCAGCAGATTTATTAGATGTTCTTGGTGAGGTATCTTTAAATGTTTTTCCTTTGTAACTTGAGAACGCTTCATTAAGGGAAATGTACCTGGATCGCTTAGCATATGAAGGTGACATTTAATCAATTTTATATAGACCATTCCTGATTTTGGTTTCTGTGGGATAACTTGAGATAGCCTCTTCTGATTGGTTTCACATTTTCCACGCTGGTGGCTCCTGCTTCGAAGTTTAGAGCGTGTTTGTGCTAATTTGCAAAAAAATATTTTTAAAATACCAAATTACTTTTTTCCAGAAGTAACTTGAGTAGGTCTTTTTTGATCAGCTTAGATATTAATGGCTGATGGATCTTGTGAAAAAAAGAACTATACCTTTTAGGTTTAGGCTGTGTAGGTGTAAATCTGACAATTTATTAACCTAAATAATGAACTTGGAGTTGTATAACTTTTGATCGGCTTCAAGCTGTGAATTCTTGTGTATCTTAGAGAAAGATTAATTTTTGGGTGTGTAGGAGCCAATTTCTCTCTTTTTATTGAAATCTAGGTATCTGTTATCATGTCATAACAATCGAATGCCTTTTATGATTCAATTCATATCTTCAATGCCATTTTTAACTGCATTAGAAACTAAAGCCCCACACTGTTCTTTTCCTTTCACGTGTATTACGAGGCAATGGGATACCTTTCTCGGATTGAGCAGAGCGAAACTGCGCTTAGGCTTTATGGTACAGTTTATTAATACCATACTGAGGGCTGCACCTTCTAGTAAACATAGATCAAGTAAGTCCTTCAACTAGCTAAGTCCTGTATGTAATTTATCTCTACGACCAACGTATTAATACCATTGTGCTGCCATGTGTATCTGATAGCACACATACCTGGAGTTTACCTGGAGAGAGTTCCGGGGGCCAACGCCCCCGCGGCCCGGTCTGTGACCAGGCCTCCTGGTGGATCAGAGCCTGATCACCCGGGCTGTTACTGCTGGCTGCACGCAATCCAACGTACGAGCCACAGCCCGGCTGGTCAGGTACCGACTTTAGTTGCTTGTCCAGTGCCAGCTTGAAGACTGCCAGGGGTCTATTGGTAATCCCCCTAATGCATGCTGGGAGGCAGTTGAACAGTCTCGGGCCCCTGACACTTATTGTATTGTATCTTAGTGACGCCCCTCCTTTTCATTGGGGGGTATCACTAGCACGTTAAGAGACAATACAATAAGTGTCAGGGACCCGAGACTGTTCAACTGCCTCCCAGCATTCATAAGGGGGATTACCAATAGACCCCTGGCAGTCTTCAAGCTGGCACTGGACAAGCACCTAAAGTCGGTACCTGACCAGCCGGGCTGTGGCTCGTACGTTGGATTGCGTGCAGTCAGCAGTAACAGCCTGGTCACAGACCTGGCCGCGGGGGCGTTGACCCCCGGAACTCTCTCCAGGTAAACTCCAGTAAACATCAGTAAATTTAATGAAAATTCAAGCTGGTCTCTGTGACGAAATATCACTTCCTTAAAACCCACCTTTATTCACATCTATCCACAACTTATGCCACTACTCTATCTTATCCCTGTCCTGCCTCTCACTATGCTTCCTATCCTTTTTTAATACCTAATACCAGAAAGAGAAAATATCAGAATTGTTATTAAGCTCGATCCATGATATATTATGTAGATATTCACGTTTACAGTTGAATGCAAACTATTAAAGTCAGCTGCGAATAGAAGGTTGATGTAAGTAGTTACGAGCCCCAGAGGACTCGTTATCACGGCCGACACTGATGGCAACATGTTACGAGTGCTGTGAGAATTATCTGAAGTTTTATTGTGCTCACACGGAAGACTCGACGAGGTGCTGTCATAGACGAACAGATTGCGTCACAATTACTTGATTACCTTGTACCAAGTCTACACGTTTATTTACGCCACAAAACCTACACGGGGGTGACTGACGTAAGTGTATTATATATCTTTTACTACAAGTACATGTACAAGGTATACAGGTCTAGCTGACATCAATGACATACTATTATATAGAAAGCCACTTGTTATGCTGAGCATTTCGGGCAAATTAGGTCCTTGTCCCAGGATGCGACCCACACCAGTCGACTAGCTTCCAGGTGCCCATTTTACCGATGGGTGAACATAGACGACCGGTGTAAAGAAACACGCCCAATGTTTCTACCCGCGCTGGGAATGGAACGCACACCCTCGTCGTGTGAAACGAGAGCTTTAGCGACCAGGCCACGGGGCACATTATACGCTTATTATCAAACATACACTCAGGAAATGTGGTTATAATTAACAAATAAGCTTTAAAATAAAATACAGTTGCCTACAAGATAACCCGTGGCCCGGTGGCTAAAGCTCCCGCTTCACACACGGAGGGCCCGGGTTCGATTCCCGGTGGGTGGAAACATTTCGACACGTTTCCTTACACCTGTTGTCCTGTTCAACTAGCAGCAAATAGGTACCTGGGTGTTAGTCGACTGGTGTGGGTCGCATCCTGGGGGACAAGATTAAGGACCCCAATGGAAATAAGTTAGACAGTCCTCGATGACGCACTGACTTTCTTGGGTTATCCTGGGTGGCTAACCCTCCGGGGTTAAAAATCCGAACGAAATCTTATCTCTTATCTTATCTTAACACCAATAACCTACGATTGGCAAGTTATTTTATTCATAAACTAATGTAATATTTCAGATAAAAGTGTGATGATATGCGTTTATAGGATCACGTCATTAACAAGACCCAGACATGTATGAAGACGTATTACTTTTCTTGAGGTTGTTGTAAGGCTGTAGAGGCAAGCAATTATTGCTGCTCTCTTCTTCCTCGGATCAAACCTGATTACCCACGTTAGAAAGTTTCTGTACAATTCCTACTAAAGGGTTTGGTAAGGTTTGTCAGGAAACAAGACAAGTGTTTCCTGACTCGCATCTTAGTTATGTGATGACCCGCCACTGAAGCTTTACGTCATCTGAGAGAGACCTTCCGCTGACTTACCCGTCCACCCATTTAAAACTTATGGTTATTGTAACTATTCTTGACCTTCGCTACTAAAGATTAATATTTTCCTATGATAACACGAACATGTTATATATATTTTGTAAATTTTGTAGCAAAAGCGGTTAGTTTTTTGCACACATATTCTGAGGAGGGCAGCGCAGGAGCTATAAATACACAAGTCTCGGAAACAGACGCTAAATGGGCAAACATGAATACATTTAGGTACATACTAGGCGTGTGTGGAAAGAAACATTAATGGGGAAAAAAAAGGTACCATTACTTCTCAAAGGGTGTGAGGGATGGGCTTTAAAAGTTGAAGCGAGGAGGAGGAGGAGGCAGTTGAACCACAGTGAAGGATAATTAAATTTCGTGATCTCCCAATAACTATGTTCCTTGAGAAAATATTTGAAACATCACGAAAACTCCTACATTAAATTTCGAAATTCACCTCGTCGAGTGTGTCGTGGAAAAACAACGATGGGGCACTATCTTGGACGACCACAACGACGGGGCACTGTGACAGACGACCACATCAACGGGACACTGGGACAGACGACCACAAAAACGGGACACTACGAAAGACGACAATAACAACGGGACAATGCGACAGACGACCACAACAAGACACTGGGACAGACGACCACAACAACGGGACACTGGGTCAGACGACCACAACAAAGGAACACTGGGTCAGACGACGACAACAACGGGACACTGGGACTGACGACCCCAACAACGGGACACTGGGACTGACGGCCACAACAAGGGGATACTGGGTCAGACGACCACAACAATGGAACACTGGGTCAGACGACCACAACAACGGGACACTGGGACTGACGACCACAACAACGGGACACTGGGTCAGACGACTACAACAACGGAACACTGGGTCAGACGACCACAGCAACGGGACACTGGGTCAGGCGACCACAAAAACGGGGTACTGGGTTAGAATACCGCATCTACGGGGAACTATGTCAGACGACCACAACAACGGAACATTGGGTCAAACGACAACAATAAAGGGACACTGGGTCAAAGGACCACAGCAACGGGACACTGGGTCAGACGACCACAACAACAGGACACGGTAACAGACGATCACAACAACGGGAGACTGGGACAGACGACCACATCAATGGGACACTGAGACAGACGACTACAACAACGGGACACTGAGACAGACTGCAACTACATGACACTGGGTCAGACGACCACAACAACGGGACACTGGAGCAGAAGACCACAACAAAGGGACACTGGGACAGACGACCACAACAACGGGACACTGGGACAAACGACCACAACAACGGGACAGTGGGTCAGACGACCGCAACAAAGGGACACTGGGTGAGACGACCACAACGGGACACTAGGTGAGACGACCACAACAACGGGACACTGGGACAGACGACCACAACAACGGGACACTGGGACAGACCACAAGAACGGAACACAGGGTCAGACGACCACAATGGGACACTGTGTCAGATGACCACAACAACGGGACACTGGGACAGACGACCACAACAACGCGACACAGGGTGAAACGACCACAACAACGGGACACTTCGTGAGACGACCATAACAACGGGACACTGGGACAGACGACCACAACAACGGGACACTGGGACAGACGATCACAACGGAACACTGGGTCAGACGACCACAACAACGGGACACTTGGTCAGATGAGAACAACAACGGGACACTGGGTTAGACGACAACAACAACGGGACACTGGGTCAGACGACCACAACAACGGGACACTGGGTCAGATAACCACAACAACTTGACACTGGGACAGACGACCACAACAACGGGACACTGGGACAGACGACCACATCAACGGGACACTGGGACAGATAACCACAACAAAGGGACACTTGGTCAGTTGACAACAACAACGGGACACTGGGTCAGACGACCACAACAACGGGACACTGGGTCAGACGACCGTAACAACGGGACACTGGGTGAGACGACCGTAACAACGGGACACTGGGTGAGACGACCATAACAACCAGACACTGGATCAGACGACCATAACAACGGGACACTGGGTCAGACGACCATAACAACGGGACACCGACAGACGACCATAACAACGGGACACTGCGTCAGACGATCACAAAAACGTGACAATGGGTGAGACGACCACAACAACGGGACACTGGGTGAAACGACCACAACGAGATACTAGGTGAGACGATCACAACAACGGGACACTGGGACAGACGACCACAACAACTGGACACTGGGACAGACCACAAGAACGGAACACTGGGTCAGACGACCACAACAACGAGACACTGTTTCAGACGACCACAACAACGGGACACTGGGACAGACGACCACAACAACGCGACACAGTGAGACGACCACAACAATGGGACACTTCGTGAGACGACCATAACAACGGGACACTGGGACAGACAACCATAACAACGGGACACTGGGACAGACGACCACAACAACGGGACACTGGGACAGACGATCACAACGGAACACTGGGTCAGACGACCACAACAACGGGACACTTGGTCAGATGAGAACAACAATGGGACACTGGGTCAGACGACCACAACAACGGGACACTGGGTCAGACGACCACAACAACGGGACACTGGGTCAGATAACAACAACTTGACACTGGGACAGACGACCACAACAACGGGACACTGGGTTAGATAACCACAACAACTTGACACTGGGACAGACGACTACATCAACGGGACACTGGGTCAGACGACCACAACAACGGGACACTGGGACAGAAGACCACAACAACGTGACACTGGGACAGACGACTACATCAACGGGACACTGGGTCAGATAACCACAACAACGGGACACTTGGTCAGATGACAACAACAACGTGACACTGGGTCAGACGACCATAACAACGGGACACTGGGTCAGACGACCATAACAACGGGACACTGGGTCAGACGACCACAACAACGGGACACTGGATCAGACGACCGTAACAACGGGACACTGGGTGAGACGACCATAACAAACGGACACTGGATCACAAGACCATAACAACGGGACACTGGATCAGACGACCATAACAACGGGACACCGTCAGACGACCATAACAACGGGACACTGGGTCAGACGATCACAACAACGGGACACTGGGTCAGACGTCCATAACAAAGGGACACTGGGTCAGACGACCACAATAACGGGACACTGGGTCAGACGTCCACAACAACGGAACACTGGGTCAGACGATCACAACGGGACACTGGATCAAACGATCGCAACAACGGGACACTGGGTCAGACGATCACAACAACGGGACACTGGGTCAGACGACCACAACAACGGAACACTGGATCAGACGACCAAAACGGGACACTGGGTAAGACGACCACAACAACGGAACACTGGGTCACACGACCACAACAACGGGGCACTGGGACAGACGATCACAACAACGGGACACTGGGTTAGACGACCACAACAACGGGACACTGGGTCAGACGACCACAGCAACGGGGCACTGGGTCAGACGACCGCAACAACGGGACACTGGGACAGACGATCACAACAACTGGACACTGCGTCAGACGACCGCAACAACGGGACACTGGGTCAGACGACTATAACGACGGGACACTGGGTCAGCCGACCATAACAACGGTACACTGGGTCAGACGACCATAACAACGGGACACTAGGACAGACGACCACAACAAGGGAACACTAGGTCAGACGACCACAACAATGGGACACTGGGTCACACGACCCTAACAACAGGACACTGGGTCAGACGACCACAACGGGACACTGGGACAGACGACCATAACAACGGGACACTGGGCCAGACGACCACAACAACGGGACATTGGGTCAGATGATCACAACAACGGGACACTGGGTCAGACGACAGCAACAACGGGACACTGGGTCAGACGTCCATAACAAAGGGACACTGGGTCAGACGACCACAACAACGGGACACTGGGTTAGACGTCCACAACAACGGGACACTGGGTGAGACGATCACAACGGGACACTGGGTCAGACGATCACAACAAAGGGACACTGGGTCAGACGACCACAACAACGGAACACTGGATCAGTCGACCATAACGGGACACTGGGTCAGACCACCACAACAACGGAACACTGGGTCAGACGACCACAACAACGGGGCACTGGGACAGACGATCACAACAACGGGATACTGGGTTAGACGACCACAACAACAGGACACTAGGTCGGACGACCACAGCAACGGGGCACTGGGTCAGACGACCGCAACAACGGGACACTGGGACAGACGATCACAACAACTGGACACTGCGTCAGACGACCGCAACAACGGGACACTGGATCAGACGACCACAACAAAGAGACACTGGGTCAGACGACCATAACGACGGGACACTGGGTCAGACGACCACAACAACGGAACACTAGGACAGACGACCACAACAATGGGACACTGGGTAAGACGACCACAACGGGACACTGGGACAGACGACCATAACAACGGGACACTGGGTCAGACGACCATAACAACGGGACACTGGGTCAGACGACCATAACAACGGGACACTGGGTCAGACGACCACAACGGGACACTGGGACAGACGACCATAACAACGGGACACTGGGTCAGACGACCATAACAACGGGACACTGGCTCAGACGACCATAACAACGGGACACTGGGACAGACGACCACAACAACTGGACATTGGGTCAGACGACCATAACAACGGGACACTGGGTCAGACGACCACAACAAAGGTACATTGGTACAGACGACCACAACGGGACACTGGGACAGACGACCATAACAACGGGACACTGGGACAGACGACCACAACAACGAGACATTGGGTCAGACGACCATAACAACGGGACACTGGGCCAGACAACAATAACAACGGGACACTGGGATAGACGACCACAGAAACGGGACACTGGGACAGACGACCACAACAACGAGACACTGGGCCAGACGACCACAACAACGGGACACTGGGACAGACGACCACAGAAACGGGACACTGGGACAGACGACCACAACAACGAGACACTGGGCCAGACGACCACAACAACGGGGCACTGGGAAAGACGACCACAACGGGACACTGGGCCAGGCGACCACAACAACGGGACACTGGGCCAGACGACCACAACAACGGGACACTGGGCCAGACCACAATAACGGGACACTGGGTCAGACGACCACAACAACGGGACACTGGCTCAGACGACCACAACAACGGGGCACTGGGACAGACGACCACAACAACGGGACACTGGGCCAGACGACCACAACAACGGCACACTGGGTCAGACGACCACAACAACGGGACACTGGGTCAGACGACCACAACAACAGGACACTGGGACAGACGACCAAAACAACGGGACACTGGGTCAGACGACCACAACAATGGAACACTGGGTCAGACGACCACAACAACGGGACACTGGGACTGACGACCACAACAACGGGACACTGGGTCAGACGACTACAACAACGGAACACTGGGTCAGACGACCACAGCAACGGGACACTGGGTCAGGCGACCACAAAAACGGGGTACTGTGTTAGAATACCGCATCTACGGGGAACTAAGTCAGACGACCACAACAACGGAACATTGGGTCAAACGACCACAATAAAGGGACACTGGGTCAAACGACTACAGCAACGGGACACTGGGTCAGACGACCACAACAACAGGACACGGTAACAGACGATCACAACAACGGGAGACTGGGACAGACGACCACATCAACGAGACAATGAGACAGACGACTACAACAACGGGACACTGAGACAGACGACAACTACATGACACTGGGTCAGACGACCACAACAACGGGACACTGGGGCAGACGACCACAACAACGGGACACTATAGCAGACAACCACAACTACGGGACATTGGGTCAGACGACCAAAACAACGGGACACTGGGTGAGACGACAACAATAACGGGGCACCGGATCAGACGATTACAACAACGGGACACTGGCACAGACGACCACACCAACGGGACACTGCGACAGACGATCACAACAAGGGAACACTGGGACAGACGATCACAACAACGGGACACTGCGTCAGACGATCACAAAAACGGGGCACTGGGTCAGATGACCACAACAAAGGGACACTGGGTCAGAGGACCACAACATTGGGACAAAGGGACAGACGACCACAACATCAGGACACTCGGAGAGACGACCACAACAACGGGACACTCGGACAGACAATCACCACAACGGGACACTCGGACAATCTCCACAACGGGACACTGGGTCAGACGACCGCAAAAACGGGACACTGGGTCAGATAACCACAACAACGTGACACTGGGACAGACGGCCACAACAACAGAAAGACTGGGAAAGACGATCACAACAACGGGACACTGGGTCAGACAACCACAACAACGGGATACTGGGTCAGATGACCACAACAACGGGACACAGGGACAGACGACCACAACAACGGGACACTGGGTCAGATGACCAAAACAATGGGACACTGGGTGAGACGACCACAACAACGGGACACTGGGACAGACGACCACAACAACGGGACACTGGGTCAGACGACCACAACAACGGGACACAGGGACAAACGACCACAACAACGGGACAGTGGGTCAGACGACCGCAACAAAGGGACACTGGGTGAGACGACCACAACGGGACACTAGGTGAGACGACCACAACAACGGGACACTGGGACAGACGACCACAACAACGGGACACTGGGACAGACGACCACAACAACGGGACACTGGGACAGACGACCACAACAACGGGACACTGGGACAGACGACCACAACAACGGGACACTCGGGACAGACGACCATAACAACGGGACACTGGGACAGACGACCACAACAACGGGACACTGGGACAGACGATCACAACGGAACACTGGGTCAGACGACCACAACAATGGGACACTTGGTCAGATGAGAACAACAACGGCACACTGGGTTAGACGACAACAACAACGGGACACTGGGTCAGACGACCACAACAACGGGACACTGGGTCAGATAACCACAACAACTTGACACTGGGACAGACGACCACAACAACGGGACACTGGGACAGACGACCACATCAACGGGACACTGGGAGAGATAACCACAACAACGGGACACTTGGTCAGATGACAACAACAACGGGACACTGGGTCAGACGACCATAACAACGGGACACTGGGTCAGACGACCACAACAACGGGACACTGGATCAGACGACCATAACAACGGGACACTGTGTGAGACGACCATAACAACCAGACACTGGATCAGACGACGATAACAACGGGACACTGGGTCAGACGACAATAACAACGGGACACCGACAGACGACCATAACAACGGGACACTGGGCCAGACGATCACAACAACGGGACTCTGCGTCAGACGACCGCAACAGCGGGACACTGCGTCAGACGATCACATCAACGGGACACTGGGACAGACGACCACAACAACGGGACACTGGGACAGACCACAAGAACGGAACACTGGGTCAGACGACCACAACAACGGGACACTTTCAGACGACCACAACAACCGGACACTGGGATAGACGACCACAACAACGCGACACAGAGTGAGACGACCACAACAACGCGACACAGAGTGAGACGACCACAACAACGGGACACTTCGTGAGACGACCATAACAACGGGACACTGGGACAGACGACCACAACAACGGGACACTGGGACAGACGATCACAACGGAACACTGGGTCAGACGACCACAACAACGGGACACTGGGAACAACAGACGACCACAACAACGGGACCCCGGGTCAGACGACCACAACAACGGGACCCTGGGTCAGACGACCACAACAACGGGACACTGGGTCAGACGACCATAACAACGGGACACCGACAGACGACCATAACAACGGGACACTGGGCCAGACGATCACAACAACGGGACACTGGGTCAGACGACCGCAACAACGGGACACTGCGTCAGACGATCACAACAACGGGACACTGCGTCAGACGATCACAACAACGGGACACTGGGTGAGACGACCACAACGAGACACTAGGTGAGACGATCACAACAACGAGACACTGGGACAGACGACCACAACAACGGGACACTGGGACAGACCACAAGAACGGAACACTGGGTCAGACGACCACAACAACGGGACACTTTCAGACGACCACAACAACGGGACACTGGGACAGACGACCACAACAACGCGACACAGAGTGAGACGACCACAACAACGCGACACAGAGTGAGACGACCACAACAACGCGACACAGAGTGAGACGACCACAACAACGGGACACTTCGTGAGACGACCATAACAACGGGACACTTCGTGAGACGACCATAACAACGGGACACTGGGACAGACGATCACAACGGAACACTGGGTCAGACGACCACAACGGGACACTTGGTCAGATGAGAACAACAATGGGACACTGGGTCAGACGACCACAACAACGGGACACTGGGTCAGACGACCACAACAACGGGACACTGGGTCAGACGACCACAACAACGGGACACTGGGTCAGACGACCACAACAACGGGACACTGGGTCAGACGACCACAACAACGGGACACTGGGTCAGACGACCACAACAACGGGACACTGGGACAGACGACCACAACAACGGGACACTGGGACAGACGACCACAACAACGGGACACTGGGACAGACGACCACAACAACGGGACACTGGGACAGACGACCACAACAACGGGACACTGGGACAGACGACCACAACAACGGGACACTGGGTCAGACGACCACAACAACGGGACACTGGGACAGACGACCACAACAACGGGACACTGGGACAGACGACCACAACAACGGGACACTGGGACAGACGACCACAACAACGGGACACTGGGACAGACGACCACAACAACGGGACACTGGGACAGACGACCACAACAACGGGACACTGGGACAGACGACCACAACAACGGGACACTGGGACAGACGACCACAACAACGGGACACTGGGACAGACGACCACAACAACGGGACACTGGGACAGACGACCACAACAACGGGACACTGGGACAGACGACCACAACAACGGGACACTGGGACAGACGACCACAACAACGGGACACTGGGACAGACGACCACAACAACGGGACACTGGGACAGACGACCACAACAACGGGACACTGGGACAGACGACCACAACAACGGGACACTGGGACAGACGACCACAACAACGGGACACTGGATCAGGACCGTAACAACGGGACACTGGGTGAGACGACCATAACAAACGGACAACGGGACACTGGGTCAGACGTCCATAACAAAGGGACACTGGGTCAGACGACCACAATAACGGGACACTGGGTCAGACGTCCACAACAACGGAACACTGGGTCAGACGATCACAACGGGACACTGGGTCAAACGATCGCAACAACGGGACACTGGGTCAGACGATCACAACAACGGGACACTGGGTCAGACGACCACAACAACGGAACACTGGATCAGACGACCAAAACGGGACACTGGGTCAGACGACCACAACAAGGGAACACTGGGTCACACGACCACAACAACGGGGCACTGGGACAGACGATCACAACAACGGGACACTGGGTTAGGCGACCACAACAACGGGACACGGTCAGACGACCACATCAACGGGGCACTGGGTCAGACGACCGCAACAACGGGACACTGGGTCAGACGACCATAACGACGGGACACTGGGTCAGCCGACCATAACAACGGTACACTGGGTCAGACGACCATAAAAACGGGACACTAGGACAGACGACCACAACAAGGGAACACTAGGACAGACGACCACAACAATGAGACACTGGGTCACACGACCATAACAACGGGACAATGGGTCAGACGACCACAACGGGACACTGGGACAGACGACCATAACAACGGGACACTGGGTCAGACGACCATAACAACGGGACACTGGGTCAGACGACCACAACAACGGGATATTGGTACAAACGACCACAACGGGACACTGGGACAGACGACCATAACAACGGGACACTGGGTCAGACGACCATAACAACGGGACACTTGCCAGACGACCACAACAACGGGACATTGGGTCAGATGATCACAACAACGGGACACTGGGTCAGACGACAGCAACAACGGGACACTGGGTCAGACGACCACAACAACGGGACACTAGGTGAGATGTCCATAACAAAGGGACACTGGGTCAGACGACCACAACAACGGGACACTGGGTTAGACGTCCACAACAACGGGACACTGGGTGAGACGATCACAACGGGACACTGGGTCAAACGACCGCAACAACGGGACACTGGGTCAGACGATTACAACGAAGGGACACTGGGTCAGACGACCACAACAACGGGACACTGGGTCAGACGACCATAACAACGGGACACTGGGTCAGACGACCATAACAACGGGACACTGGGCCAGACGACCACAACAACGGGACATTGGGTCAGATGATCACAACAACGGGACACTGGGTGAGACGATCACAACGGGACACTGGGTCAAACGACCGCAACAACGGGACACTGGGTCAGACGATTACAACAAAGGGACACTGGGTCAGACGACCACAACAATGGAACACTGGGTCAGACGACCACAACAACGGGGCACTGGGACAGACGATCACAACAACGGGACACTGGGTTAGACGACCACAACAACGGGACACTGGGTCGGACGACCACAACAACGGGGCACTGGGTCAGACGACCGCAATAACGGGACACTGGGACAGACCACCACAACAACGGAACACTGGGTCAGACGACCACAACAACGGGGCACTGGGACAGACGATCACAACAACGGGACACTGGGTTAGACGACCGCAATAACGGGACACTGGGACGGACGATCACAACAACTGGACACTGCGTCAGACGACCGCAAGAACGGGACACTGGACCAGACGACCACAACAAAGAGACACTGGGTCAGACGACCATAACGACGGGACACTGGGTCAGCCGATCATAACAACGGTACACTGGGTCAGACGACCATAACAACGGGACACTAGGACAGACGACCACAACAACGGAACACTACGACAGACGACCACAACAATGGGACTCTGGGTGAGACGACCATAACAACGGGAAACTGGGTCAGACGACCACAACGGGACACTGGGACAGACGACCATAACAATGGGACACTGGGTCAGACGACCATAACAACGGGACACTGGGTCAGACGACCATAACAACGGGACATTGGTACAGACGACCACAACAACGGGACACTGGGCCAGACGATCACAAAAACGGGACACTGGGTCATACTATCACAACAACGGGACACTGGGTCAGACGACCACAACGGGACACTGAGCCAGACGACCACAACAACGGGAAACTGGGACAGACGACTACAACAACGGGACACTGGGTCAGACGACCACAACAACGGGACACTGGGTCAGACGACCACAACAACGGGACACTGGGTCAGACGACCACAACAACGGGACACTGGGACAGACGACCACAACAACGGGACACTGGGACAGACGACCACAACAACGGGACACTGGGACAGACGACCACAACAACGGGACACTGGGACAGACGACCACAACAACGGGACACTGGGACAGACGACCACAACAACGGGACACTGGGTCAGACGACCACAACAACGGGACACTGGGACAGACGACCACAACAACGGGACACTGGGACAGACGACCACAACAACGGGACACTGGGACAGACGACCACAACAACGGGACACTGGGACAGACGACCACAACAACGGGACACTGGGACAGACGACCACAACAACGGGACACTGGGTCAGACGACCACAACAACGGGACACTGGGACAGACGACCACAACAACGGGACACTGGGACAGACGACCACAACAACGGGACACTGGGACAGACGACCACAACAACGGGACACTGGGACAGACGACCACAACAACGGGACACTGGGACAGACGACCACAACAACGGGACACTGGGACAGACGACCACAACAACGGGACACTGGGACAGACGACCACAACAACGGGACACTGGGTCAGACGACCACAACAACGGGACACTGGGACAGACGACCACAACAACGGGACACTGGGACAGACGACCACAACAACGGGACACTGGGTCAGACGACCACAACAACGGGACACTGGGACAGACGACCACAACAACGGGACACTGGGACAGACGACCACAACAACGGGACACTGGGACAGACGACCACAACAACGGGACACTGGGACAGACGACCACAACAACGGGACACTGGGACAGACGACCACAACAACGGGACACTGGGACAGACGACCACAACAACGGGACACTGGGTCAGACGACCACAACAACGGGACACTGGGACAGACGACCACAACAACGGGACACTGGGTCAGACGACCACAACAACGGGACACTGGGACAGACGACCACAACAACGGGACACTGGGTCAGACGACCACAACAACGGGACACTGGGACAGACGACCACAACAACGGGACACTGGGACAGACGACCACAACAACGGGACACTGGGTCAGACGACCACAACAACGGGACACTGGGACAGACGACCACAACAACGGGACACTGGGACAGACGACCACAACAACGGGACACTGGGACAGACGACCACAACAACGGGACACTGGGACAGACGACCACAACAACGGGACACTGGGACAGACGACCACAACAACGGGACACTGGGACAGACGACCACAACAACGGGACACTGGGACAGACGACCACAACAACGGGACACTGGGACAGACGACCACAACAACGGGACACTGGGACAGACGACCACAACAACGGGACACTGGGACAGACGACCACAACAACGGGACACTGGGTCAGACGACCACAACAACGGGACACTGGGACAGACGACCACAACAACGGGACACTGGGACAGACGACCACAACAACGGGACACTGGGACAGACGACCACAACAACGGGACACTGGGACAGACGACCACAACAACGGGACACTGGGACAGACGACCACAACAACGGGACACTGGGACAGACGACCACAACAACGGGACACTGGGACAGACGACCACAACAACGGGACACTGGGACAGACGACCACAACAACGGGACACTGGGACAGACGACCACAACAACGGGACACTGGGTCAGACGGGGACACAGACGACCACAACAACGGGACACTGGGACAGACGACCACAACAACGGGACACTGGGACAGACGACCACAACAACGGGACACTGGGACAGACGACCACAACAACGGGACACTGGGACAGACGACCACAACAACGGGACACTGGGACAGACGACCACAACAACGGGACACTGGGACAGACGACCACAACAACGGGACACTGGGACAGACGACCACAACAACGGGACACTGGGACAGACGACCACAACAACGGGACACTGGGACAGACGACCACAACAACGGGACACTGGGACAGACGACCACAACAACGGGACACTGGGACAGACGACCACAACAACGGGACACTGGGACAGACGACCACAACAACGGGACACTGGGACAGACGACCACAACAACGGGACACTGGGACAGACGACCACAACAACGGGACACTGGGACAGACGACCACAACAACGGGACACTGGGACAGACGACCACAACAACGGGACACTGGGACAGACGACCACAACAACGGGACACTGGGACAGACGACCACAACAACGGGACACTGGGACAGACGACCACAACAACGGGACACTGGGACAGACGACCACAACAACGGGACACTGGGACAGACGACCACAACAACGGGACACTGGGACAGACGACCACAACAACGGGACACTGGGACAGACGACCACAACAACGGGACACTGGGACAGACGACCACAACAACGGGACACTGGGACAGACGACCACAACAACGGGACACTGGGACAGACGACCACAACAACGGGACACTGGGACAGACGACCACAACAACGGGACACTGGGACAGACGACCACAACAACGGGACACTGGGACAGACGACCACAACAACGGGACACTGGGACAGACGACCACAACAACGGGACACTGGGACAGACGACCACAACAACGGGACACTGGGACAGACGACCACAACAACGGGACACTGGGACAGACGACCACAACAACGGGACACTGGGACAGACGACCACAACAACGGGACACTGGGACAGACGACCACAACAACGGGACACTGGGACAGACGACCACAACAACGGGACACTGGGACAGACGACCACAACAACGGGACACTGGGACAGACGACCACAACAACGGGACACTGGGACAGACGACCACAACAACGGGACACTGGGACAGACGACCACAACAACGGGACACTGGGACAGACGACCACAACAACGGGACACTGGGACAGACGACCACAACAACGGGACACTGGGACAGACGACCACAACAACGGGACACTGGGACAGACGACCACAACAACGGGACACTGGGACAGACGACCACAACAACGGGACACTGGGACAGACGACCACAACAACGGGACACTGGGACAGACGACCACAACAACGGGACACTGGGACAGACGACCACAACAACGGGACACTGGGACAGACGACCACAACAACGGGACACTGGGACAGACGACCACAACAACGGGACACTGGGACAGACGACCACAACAACGGGACACTGGGACAGACGACCACAACAACGGGACACTGGGACAGACGACCACAACAACGGGACACTGGGACAGACGACCACAACAACGGGACACTGGGACAGACGACCACAACAACGGGACACTGGGACAGACGACCACAACAACGGGACACTGGGACAGACGACCACAACAACGGGACACTGGGACAGACGACCACAACAACGGGACACTGGGACAGACGACCACAACAACGGGACACTGGGACAGACGACCACAACAACGGGACACTGGGACAGACGACCACAACAACGGGACACTGGGACAGACGACCACAACAACGGGACACTGGGACAGACGACCACAACAACGGGACACTGGGACAGACGACCACAACAACGGGACACTGGGACAGACGACCACAACAACGGGACACTGGGACAGACGACCACAACAACGGGACACTGGGACAGACGACCACAACAACGGGACACTGGGACAGACGACCACAACAACGGGACACTGGGACAGACGACCACAACAACGGGACACTGGGACAGACGACCACAACAACGGGACACTGGGACAGACGACCACAACAACGGGACACTGGGACAGACGACCACAACAACGGGACACTGGGTCAGACGACCACAACAACGGGACACTGGGACAGACGACCACAACAACGGGACACTGGGACAGACGACCACAACAACGGGACACTGGGACAGACGACCACAACAACGGGACACTGGGACAGACGACCACAACAACGGGACACTGGGACAGACGACCACAACAACGGGACACTGGGACAGACGACCACAACAACGGGACACTGGGACAGACGACCACAACAACGGGACACTGGGACAGACGACCACAACAACGGGACACTGGGACAGACGACCACAACAACGGGACACTGGGACAGACGACCACAACAACGGGACACTGGGACAGACGACCACAACAACGGGACACTGGGACAGACGACCACAACAACGGGACACTGGGACAGACGACCACAACAACGGGACACTGGGACAGACGACCACAACAACGGGACACTGGGACAGACGACCACAACAACGGGACACTGGGACAGACGACCACAACAACGGGACACTGGGACAGACGACCACAACAACGGGACACTGGGACAGACGACCACAACAACGGGACACTGGGACAGACGACCACAACAACGGGACACTGGGACAGACGACCACAACAACGGGACACTGGGACAGACGACCACAACAACGGGACACTGGGACAGACGACCACAACAACGGGACACTGGGACAGACGACCACAACAACGGGACACTGGGACAGACGACCACAACAACGGGACACTGGGACAGACGACCACAACAACGGGACACTGGGACAGACGACCACAACAACGGGACACTGGGACAGACGACCACAACAACGGGACACTGGGACAGACGACCACAACAACGGGACACTGGGACAGACGACCACAACAACGGGACACTGGGACAGACGACCACAACAACGGGACACTGGGACAGACGACCACAACAACGGGACACTGGGACAGACGACCACAACAACGGGACACTGGGACAGACGACCACAACAACGGGACACTGGGACAGACGACCACAACAACGGGACACTGGGACAGACGACCACAACAACGGGACACTGGGACAGACGACCACAACAACGGGACACTGGGACAGACGACCACAACAACGGGACACTGGGACAGACGACCACAACAACGGGACACTGGGACAGACGACCACAACAACGGGACACTGGGACAGACGACCACAACAACGGGACACTGGGACAGACGACCACAACAACGGGACACTGGGACAGACGACCACAACAACGGGACACTGGGACAGACGACCACAACAACGGGACACTGGGACAGACGACCACAACAACGGGACACTGGGACAGACGACCACAACAACGGGACACTGGGACAGACGACCACAACAACGGGACACTGGGACAGACGACCACAACAACGGGACACTGGGACAGACGACCACAACAACGGGACACTGGGACAGACGACCACAACAACGGGACACTGGGACAGACGACCACAACAACGGGACACTGGGACAGACGACCACAACAACGGGACACTGGGACAGACGACCACAACAACGGGACACTGGGACAGACGACCACAACAACGGGACACTATGACAGACGACCACAACAACGGGACACTGGGACAGACGACCACAACAACGGGACACTGGGACAGACGACCACAACAACGGGACACTGGGACAGACGACCACAACAACGGGACACTGGGACAGACGACCACAACAACGGGACACTGGGACAGACGACCACAACAACGGGACACTGGGACAGACGACCACAACAACGGGACACTGGGACAGACGACCACAACAACGGGACACTGGGACAGACGACCACAACAACGGGACACTGGGACAGACGACCACAACAACGGGACACTGGGACAGACGACCACAACAACGGGACACTGGGACAGACGACCACAACAACGGGACACTGGGACAGACGACCACAACAACGGGACACTGGGACAGACGACCACAACAACGGGACACTGGGACAGACGACCACAACAACGGGACACTGGGACAGACGACCACAACAACGGGACACTGGGACAGACGACCACAACAACGGGACACTGGGACAGACGACCACAACAACGGGACACTGGGACAGACGACCACAACAACGGGACACTGGGACAGACGACCACAACAACGGGACACTGGGACAGACGACCACAACAACGGGACACTGGGACAGACGACCACAACAACGGGACACTGGGACAGACGACCACAACAACGGGACACTGGGACAGACGACCACAACAACGGGACACTGGGACAGACGACCACAACAACGGGACACTGGGACAGACGACCACAACAACGGGACACTGGGACAGACGACCACAACAACGGGACACTGGGACAGACGACCACAACAACGGGACACTGGGACAGACGACCACAACAACGGGACACTGGGACAGACGACCACAACAACGGGACACTGGGACAGACGACCACAACAACGGGACACTGGGACAGACGACCACAACAACGGGACACTGGGACAGACGACCACAACAACGGGACACTGGGACAGACGACCACAACAACGGGACACTGGGACAGACGACCACAACAACGGGACACTGGGACAGACGACCACAACAACGGGACACTGGGACAGACGACCACAACAACGGGACACTGGGACAGACGACCACAACAACGGGACACTGGGACAGACGACCACAACAACGGGACACTGGGACAGACGACCACAACAACGGGACACTGGGACAGACGACCACAACAACGGGACACTGGGACAGACGACCACAACAACGGGACACTGGGACAGACGACCACAACAACGGGACACTGGGACAGACGACCACAACAACGGGACACTGGGACAGACGACCACAACAACGGGACACTGGGACAGACGACCACAACAACGGGACACTGGGACAGACGACCACAACAACGGGACACTGGGACAGACGACCACAACAACGGGACACTGGGACAGACGACCACAACAACGGGACACTGGGACAGACGACCACAACAACGGGACACTGGGACAGACGACCACAACAACGGGACACTGGGACAGACGACCACAACAACGGGACACTGGGACAGACGACCACAACAACGGGACACTGGGACAGACGACCACAACAACGGGACACTGGGACAGACGACCACAACAACGGGACACTGGGACAGACGACCACAACAACGGGACACTGGGACAGACGACCACAACAACGGGACACTGGGACAGACGACCACAACAACGGGACACTGGGACAGACGACCACAACAACGGGACACTGGGACAGACGACCACAACAACGGGACACTGGGACAGACGACCACAACAACGGGACACTGGGACAGACGACCACAACAACGGGACACTGGGACAGACGACCACAACAACGGGACACTGGGACAGACGACCACAACAACGGGACACTGGGACAGACGACCACAACAACGGGACACTGGGACAGACGACCACAACAACGGGACACTGGGACAGACGACCACAACAACGGGACACTGGGACAGACGACCACAACAACGGGACACTGGGACAGACGACCACAACAACGGGACACTGGGACAGACGACCACAACAACGGGACACTGGGACAGACGACCACAACAACGGGACACTGGGACAGACGACCACAACAACGGGACACTGGGACAGACGACCACAACAACGGGACACTGGGACAGACGACCACAACAACGGGACACTGGGACAGACGACCACAACAACGGGACACTGGGACAGACGACCACAACAACGGGACACTGGGACAGACGACCACAACAACGGGACACTGGGACAGACGACCACAACAACGGGACACTGGGACAGACGACCACAACAACGGGACACTGGGACAGACGACCACAACAACGGGACACTGGGACAGACGACCACAACAACGGGACACTGGGACAGACGACCACAACAACGGGACACTGGGACAGACGACCACAACAACGGGACACTGGGACAGACGACCACAACAACGGGACACTGGGACAGACGACCACAACAACGGGACACTGGGACAGACGACCACAACAACGGGACACTGGGACAGACGACCACAACAACGGGACACTGGGACAGACGACCACAACAACGGGACACTGGGACAGACGACCACAACAACGGGACACTGGGACAGACGACCACAACAACGGGACACTGGGACAGACGACCACAACAACGGGACACTGGGACAGACGACCACAACAACGGGACACTGGGACAGACGACCACAACAACGGGACACTGGGACAGACGACCACAACAACGGGACACTGGGACAGACGACCACAACAACGGGACACTGGGACAGACGACCACAACAACGGGACACTGGGACAGACGACCACAACAACGGGACACTGGGACAGACGACCACAACAACGGGACACTGGGACAGACGACCACAACAACGGGACACTGGGACAGACGACCACAACAACGGGACACTGGGACAGACGACCACAACAACGGGACACTGGGACAGACGACCACAACAACGGGACACTGGGACAGACGACCACAACAACGGGACACTGGGACAGACGACCACAACAACGGGACACTGGGACAGACGACCACAACAACGGGACACTGGGACAGACGACCACAACAACGGGACACTGGGACAGACGACCACAACAACGGGACACTGGGACAGACGACCACAACAACGGGACACTGGGACAGACGACCACAACAACGGGACACTGGGACAGACGACCACAACAACGGGACACTGGGACAGACGACCACAACAACGGGACACTGGGACAGACGACCACAACAACGGGACACTGGGACAGACGACCACAACAACGGGACACTGGGACAGACGACCACAACAACGGGACACTGGGACAGACGACCACAACAACGGGACACTGGGACAGACGACCACAACAACGGGACACTGGGACAGACGACCACAACAACGGGACACTGGGACAGACGACCACAACAACGGGACACTGGGACAGACGACCACAACAACGGGACACTGGGACAGACGACCACAACAACGGGACACTGGGACAGACGACCACAACAACGGGACACTCGCACACAGACGACCACAACAACGGGACACTGGGACAGACGACCACAACAACGGGACACTGGGACAGACGACCACAACAACGGGACACTGGGACAGACGACCACAACAACGGGACACTGGGACAGACGACCACAACAACGGGACACTGGGACAGACGACCACAACAACGGGACACTGGGACAGACGACCACAACAACGGGACACTGGGACAGACGACCACAACAACGGGACACTGGGACAGACGACCACAACAACGGGACACTGGGACAGACGACCACAACAACGGGACACTGGGACAGACGACCACAACAACGGGACACTGGGACAGACGACCACAACAACGGGACACTGGGACAGACGACCACAACAACGGGACACTGGGACAGACGACCACAACAACGGGACACTGGGACAGACGACCACAACAACGGGACACTGGGACAGACGACCACAACAACGGGACACTGGGACAGACGACCACAACAACGGGACACTGGGACCACAACAGACGACCACAACAACGGGACACTGGGACAGACGACCACAATAACGGGACACTGGGACAGACGACCACAACAACGGGACCCTGGGACAGACGACCACAACAACGGGACACTGGGACAGACGACCACAACAACGGGACACTGGGACAGACGACCACAACAACGGGACACTGGGACAGACGACCACAACAACGGGACACTGGGACAGACGACCACAACAACGGGACACTGGGACAGACGACCACAACAACGGGACACTGGGACAGACGACCACAACAACGGGACACTGGGACAGACGACCACAACAACGGGACACTGGGACAGACGACCACAACAACGGGACACTGGGACAGACGACCACAACAACGGGACACTGGGACAGACGACCACAACAACGGGACACTGGGACAGACGACCACAACAACGGGACACTGGGACAGACGACCACAACAACGGGACACTGGGACAGACGACCACAACAACGGGACACTGGGACAGACGACCACAACAACGGGACACTGGGACAGACGACCACAACAACGGGACACTGGGACAGACGACCACAACAACGGGACACTGGGACAGACGACCACAACAACGGGACACTGGGACAGACGACCACAACAACGGGACACTGGGACAGACGACCACAACAACGGGACACTGGGACAGACGACCACAACAACGGGACACTGGGACAGACGACCACAACAACGGGACACTGGGACAGACGACCACAACAACGGGACACTGGGACAGACGACCACAACAACGGGACACTGGGACAGACGACCACAACAACGGGACACTGGGACAGACGACCACAACAACGGGACACTGGGACAGACGACCACAACAACGGGACACTGGGACAGACGACCACAACAACGGGACACTGGGACAGACGACCACAACAACGGGACACTGGGACAGACGACCACAACAACGGGACACTGGGACAGACGACCACAACAACGGGACACTGGGACAGACGACCACAACAACGGGACACTGGGACAGACGACCACAACAACGGGACACTGGGACAGACGACCACAACAACGGGACACTGGGACAGACGACCACAACAACGGGACACTGGGACAGACGACCACAACAACGGGACACTGGGACAGACGACCACAACAACGGGACACTGGGACAGACGACCACAACAACGGGACACTGGGACAGACGACCACAACAACGGGACACTGGGACAGACGACCACAACAACGGGACACTGGGACAGACGACCACAACAACGGGACACTGGGACAGACGACCACAACAACGGGACACTGGGACAGACGACCACAACAACGGGACACTGGGACAGACGACCACAACAACGGGACACTGGGACAGACGACCACAACAACGGGACACTGGGTCAGACGACCACAACAACGGGACACTGGGACAGACGACCACAACAACGGGACACTGGGACAGACGACCACAACAACGGGACACTGGGACAGACGACCACAACAACGGGACACTGGGACAGACGACCACAACAACGGGACACTGGGACAGACGACCACAACAACGGGACACTGGGACAGACGACCACAACAACGGGACACTGGGACAGACGACCACAACAACGGGACACTGGGACAGACGACCACAACAACGGGACACTGGGACAGACGACCACAACAACGGGACACTGGGACAGACGACCACAACAACGGGACACTGGGACAGACGACCACAACAACGGGACACTGGGACAGACGACCACAACAACGGGACACTGGGACAGACGACCACAACAACGGGACACTGGGACAGACGACCACAACAACGGGACACTGGGACAGACGACCACAACAACGGGACACTGGGACAGACGACCACAACAACGGGACACTGGGACAGACGACCACAACAACGGGACACTGGGACAGACGACCACAACAACGGGACACTGGGACAGACGACCACAACAACGGGACACTGGGACAGACGACCACAACAACGGGACACTGGGTCAGACGACCACAACAACGGGACACTGGGTCAGACGACCACAACAACGGGACACTGGGACAGACGACCACAACAACGGGACACTGGGACAGACGACCACAACAACGGGACACTGGGGCAGACGACCACAACAACGGGACACTGGGACAGACGACCACAACAACGGGACACTGGGGCAGACGACCACAACAACGGGACACTGGAACAGTCGACCACAACAACGGGACACTGGGGCAGACGACCACAACAACGGGACACTGGGTCAGACGACCACAACAACGGGACACTGGGACAGACGACCACAACAACGGGACACTGGGTCAGACGACCACAACAACGGGACACTGGGACAGACGACCACAACAACGGGACACTGGGACAGACGACCACAACAACGGGACACTGGGACAGACGACCACAACAACGGGACACTGGGACAGACGACCACAACAACGGGACACTGGGACAGACGACCACAACAACGGGACACTGGGTCAGACGACCACAACAACGGGACACTGGGTCAGACGACCACAACAACGGGACACTGGGTCAGGCGACCACAACAACGGGACACTGGGTCAGACGACCACAACAACGG
Source organism: Cherax quadricarinatus (assembly GCF_038502225.1). Lineage (NCBI taxonomy): Eukaryota > Metazoa > Arthropoda > Malacostraca > Decapoda > Parastacidae > Cherax > Cherax quadricarinatus. The sequence goes on from NC_091332.1 coordinate 25,652,585, forward strand.
GACACTGGGTCAGGCGACCACAACAACGGGACACTGGGCAGACGACCACAACAACGGGACACTGGCACAGACGACCACAACAACGGGACACTGGGACAGACGACCACAACAACGGGACACTGGGTCAGACGACCACAACAACGGGACACTGGGTCAGACGACCACAACAACGGGACACTGGGTCAGACGACCACAACAACGGGACACTGGGTCAGGCGACCACAACAACGGGACACTGGGTCAGACGACCACAACAACGGGACACTGGGTCAGGCGACCACAACAACGGGACACTGGGTCAGGCGACCACAACAACGGGACACTGGGTCAGACGACCACAACAACGGGACACTGGGTCAGACGACCACAACAACGGGACACTGGGTCAGACGACCACAACAACGGGACACTGGGTCAGACGACCACAACAACGGGACACTGGGACAGACGACCACAACAACGGGACACTGGGTCAGACGACCACAACAACGGGACACTGGGACAGACGACCACAACAACGGGACACTGGGTCAGACGACCACAACAACGGGACACTGGGTCAGACGACCACAACAACGGGACACTGGGTCAGACGACCACAACAACGGGACACTGGGTCAGGCGACCACAACAACGGGACACTGGGACAGACGACCACAACAACGGGACACTGGGACAGACGACCACAACAACGGGACACTGGGACAGATGACCACAACAACGGGACACTGGGACAGACGACCACAACAACGGGACACTGGGTCAGACGACCACAACAACGGGACACTGGGACAGATGACCACAACAACGGGACACTGGGACAGATGACCACAACAACGGGACACTGGGACAGACGACCACAACAACGGGACACTGGGATAGACGACCACAACAACGGGACACTGGCACAGACGACCACAACAACGGGACACTGGGCCAGACGACCATAACAACGGGACACTGGGTCAGACGACCACAACAACGGGACACTGGGTCAGGCGACCACAACAACGGGACACTGGGTCAGACGACCACAACAACGGGACACTGGGTCAGACGACCACAACAACGGGACACTGGGTCAGGCGACCACAACAACGGGACACTGGGACAGACGACCACAAGAACGGGACACTGGCACAGACGACCACAACAACGGGACACTGGGACAGACGACCACAACAACGGGACACTGGGACAGACGATTACAACAACGGGACACTGGGTCAGACGACCACAACAACGGGACACTGGGTCAGACGTCCACAACAACGGGACACTGGGTCAGGCGACCACAACAACGGGACACTGGGTCAGACGACCACAACAACGGGACACTGGGTCAGGCGACCACAACAACGGGACACTGGGTCAGGCGACCACAACAACGGGACACTGGGCCAGACGACCACAACAACGGGACACTGGGTCAGACGACCACAACAACGGGACACTGGGTCAGGCGACCACAACAACGGGACACTGGGTCAGACGACCACAACAACGGGACACTGGGTCAGGCAACCACAACAACGGGACACTGGGTCAGGCGACCACAACAACGGGACACTGGGTCAGACGACCACAACAACGGGACACTGGGTCAGGCGACCACAACAACGGGACGCTTGGTCAGACGACCACAACAACGGGACACTGGGTCAGGCGACCACAACAACGGGACACTGGGTCAGGCGACCACAACAACGGGACACTGGGTCAGACGACCACAACAACGGGACACTGGGTCAGGCGACCACAACAACGGGACACTGGGTCAGACGACCACAACAACGGGACACTGGGTCAGGCGACCACAACAACGGGACACTGGGACAGACGACCACAACAACGGGACACTGGGACAGACGACCACAACAACGGGACACTGGGACAGATGGCCACAACAACGGGACACTGGGACAGACGACCACAACAACGGGACACTGGGTCAGACGACCACAACAACGGGACACTGGCACAGATGACCACAACAACGGGACGCTGGGACAGATGACCACAACAACGGGACACTGGGACAGACGACCACAACAACGGGACACTGGGTCAGACGACCACAACAACGGGACACTGGGACAGATGACCACAACAACGGGACACTGGGACAGATGACCACAACAACGGGACACTGGGACAGATGGCCACAACAACGGGACACTGGGACAGATGACCACAACAACGGGACACTGGGACAGATGACCACAACAACGGGACACTGGGACAGATGACCACAACAACGGGACACTGGGACAGATGTCCACAACAACGGGGGACAGACGACCACAACAACGGGACACTGGGATAGACGACCACAACAACGGGACACTGGCACAGACGACCACAACAACGGGACACTGGGCCAGACGACCATAACAACGGGACACTGGGTCAGACGACCACAACAACGGGACACTGGGTCAGGCGACCACAACAACGGGACACTGGGTCAGACGACCACAACAACGGGACACTGGGTCAGACGACCACAACAACGGGACACTGGGTCAGGCGACCACAACAACGGAACACTGGGACAGACGACCACAACAACGGGACACTGGCACAGACGACCACAACAACGGGACACTGGGACAGACGACCACAACAACGGGACACTGGGACAGACGATTACAACAACGGGACACTGGGTCAGACGACCACAACAACGGGACACTGGGTCAGACGTCCACAACAACGGGACACTGGGTCAGGCGACCACAACAACGGGACACTGGGTCAGACGACCACAACAACGGGACACTGGGTCAGGCGACCACAACAACGGGACACTGGGTCAGGCGACCACAACAACGGGACACTGGGCCAGACGACCACAACAACGGGACACTGGGTCAGACGACCACAACAACGGGACACTGGGTCAGGCGACCACAACAACGGGACACTGGGTCAGACGACCACAACAACGGGACACTGGGTCAGGCAACCACAACAACGGGACACTGGGTCAGGCGACCACAACAACGGGACACTGGGTCAGACGACCACAACAACGGGACACTGGGTCAGGCGACCACAACAACGGGACACTTGGTCAGACGACCACAACAACGGGACACTGGGTCAGGCGACCACAACAACGGGACACTGGGTCAGGCGACCACAACAACGGGACACTGGGTCAGACGACCACAACAACGGGACACTGGGTCAGGCGACCACAACAACGGGACACTGGGTCAGACGACCACAACAACGGGACACTGGGTCAGGCGACCACAACAACGGGACACTGGGACAGACGACCACAACAACGGGACACTGGGACAGACGACCACAACAACGGGACACTGGGACAGATGGCCACAACAACGGGACACTGGGACAGACGACCACAACAACGGGACACTGGGTCAGACGACCACAACAACGGGACACTGGGACAGATGACCACAACAACGGGACGCTGGGACAGATGACCACAACAACGGGACACTGGGACAGACGACCACAACAACGGGACACTGGGTCAGACGACCACAACAACGGGACACTGGGACAGATGACCACAACAACGGGACACTGGGACAGATGACCACAACAACGGGACACTGGGACAGATGGCCACAACAACGGGACACTGGGACAGATGACCACAACAACGGGACACTGTGACAGATGACCACAACAACGGGACACTGGGACAGATGACCACAACAACGGGACACTGGGACAGATGACCACAACAACGGGACACTGGGACAGACGACCACAACAACGGGACACTGGGATAGACGACCACAACAACGGGACACTGGGACAGATGACCACAACAACGGGACACTGGGACAGATGACCACAACAACGGGACACTGGGACAGATGGCCACAACAACGGGACACTGGGTCAGATGACCACAACAACGGGACACTGGGTCAGATGACCACAACAACGGGACACTGGGACAGACGACCACAACAACGGGACACTGGGGCAGATGACCACAACAACGGGACACTGGGACAGACGACCACAACAACGGGACACTGGGACAGATGACCACAACAACGGGACACTGGGACAGACGACCACAACAACGGGACACTGGGACAGACGACCACAACAACGGGACACTGGGACAGACGACCACAACAACGGGACACTGGGACAGACGACCACAACAACGGGACACTGGGACAGACGACCACAACAACGGGACACTGGGACAGACGACCACAACAACGGGACACTGGGACAGATGACCACAACAACGGGACACTGGGACAGACGACCACAACAACGGGACACTGGGACAGACGACCACAACAACGGGACACTGGGACAGATGACCACAACAACGGGACACTGGGACAGATGACCACAACAACGGGACACTGGGACAGATGACCACAACAACGGGACACTGGCACAGACGACCACAACAACGGGACACTGGCACAGACGACCACAACAACGGGACACTGGCACAGACGACCACAACAACGGGACACTGGCACAGACGACCACAACAACGGGACACTGGCACAGACGACCACAACAACGGGACACTGGGTCAGTGAATACAGTCTGTATCTGTATTTTATTGGATGTGAAAAAAAAAACTCTGACACTGCGTGAGCATCAACACTGCGTGAGCATCAACACTGCGTGAGCATCAACACTGCATGAGCATCAACACTGCGTGAGCATCAACATTGCGTGAGCATCAACACTGCGTGAGCATCAACACTGCATGAGCATCAACACTGCGTGAGCATCAACATTGCGTGAGCATCAACACTGCGTGAGCATCAACACTGCGTGAGCATCAACACTGCGTGAGCATCAACACTGCGTGAGCATCAACACTGCGTGAGCATCAACACTGCATGAGCATCAACACTGCGTGAGCATCAACATTGCGTGAGCATCAACACTGCGTGAGCATCAACACTGCGTGAGCATCAACACTGCATGAGCATCAACACTGCATGAGCATCAACATTGCGTGAGCATCAACACTGCGTGAGCATCAACACTGCGTGAGCATCAACACTGCATGAGCATCAACATTGCGTGAGCATCAACATTGCGTGAGCATCAACATTGCGTGAGCATCAACACTGCGTGAGCATCAACACTGCATGAGCATCAACACTGCATGAGCATCAACATTGCGTGAGCATCAACACTGCGTGAGCATCAACACTGCGTGAGCATCAACACTGCATGAGCATCAACACTGCGTGAGCATCAACACTGCGTGAGCATCAACACTGCGTGAGCATCAACATTGCGTGAGCATCAACACTGCGTGAGCATCAACACTGCGTGAGCATCAACACTGCATGAGCATCAACACTGCGTGAGCATGAACACTGCGTGAGCATCAACACTGCGTGAGCATCAACACTGCATGAGCATCAACATTGCGTGAGCATCAACACTGCGTGAGCATCAACACTGCGTGAGCATCAACACTGCATGAGCATCAACACTGCGTGAGCATGAACACTGCGTGAGCATCAACACTGCGTGAGCATCAACACTGCATGAGCATCAACACTGCGTGAGCATGAACACTGCGTGAGCATCAACACTGCGTGAGCATCAACACTGCGTGAGCATCAACACTGCGTGAGCATCAACACTGCGTGAGCATCAACACTGCATGAGCATCAACACTGCGTGAGCATCAACACTGCGTGAGCATCAACACTGCGTGAGCATCAACACTGCATGAGCATCAACACTGCGTGAGCATCAACACTGCGTGAGCATCAACACTGCGTGAGCATCAACACTGCATGAGCATCAACACTGCATGAGCATCAACACTGCGTGAGCATCAACACTGCGTGAGCATCAACACTGCATGAGCATCAACACTGCATGAGCATCAACATTGCGTGAGCATCAACATTGCGTGAGCATCAACATTGCGTGAGCATCAACACTGCGTGAGCATCAACATTGCGTGAGCATCAACATTGCGTGAGCATCAACATTGCGTGAGCATCAACACTGCGTGAGCATCAACACTGCATGAGCATCAACACTGCATGAGCATCAACATTGCGTGAGCATCAACACTGCGTGAGCATCAACACTGCGTGAGCATCAACACTGCATGAGCATCAACATTGCGTGAGCATCAACATTGCGTGAGCATCAACATTGCGTGAGCATCAACACTGCGTGAGCATCAACACTGCATGAGCATCAACACTGCATGAGCATCAACATTGCGTGAGCATCAACACTGCGTGAGCATCAACACTGCGTGAGCATCAACACTGCATGAGCATCAACATTGCGTGAGCATCAACACTGCGTGAGCATCAACACTGCGTGAGCATCAACACTGCGTGAGCATCAACAGTGCATGAGCATCAACATTGCGTGAGCATCAACACTGCGTGAGCATCAACACTGCGTGAGCATCAACACTGCATGAGCATCAACATTGCGTGAGCATCAACACTGCGTGAGCATCAACACTGCGTGAGCATCAACACTGCGTGAGCATCAACACTGCATGAGCATCAACATTGCGTGAGCATCAACACTGCGTGAGCATCAACACTGCATGAGCATCAACATTGCGTGAGCATCAACACTGCGTGAGCATCAACACTGCGTGAGCATCAACACTGCATGAGCATCAACACTGCGTGAGCATCAACACTGCGTGAGCATCAACACTGCGTGAGCACCAACACTGCATAAGCATCAACACTGCGTGAGCATCAACACTGCGTGAGCATCAACACTGCGTGAGCATCAACACTGCATAAGCATCAACACTGCGTGAGCATCAACACTGCGTGAGCATCAACACTGCGTGAGCATCAACACTGCGTGAGCATCAACACTGCGTGAGCATCAACACTGCGTGAGCATCAACACTGCATGAGCATCAACACTGCGTGAGCATCAACACTGCGTGAGCATCAACACTGCGTGAGCATCAACACTGCGTGAGCATCAACACTGCGTGAGCATCAACACTGCGTGAGCATCAACACTGCGTGAGCATCAACACTGCGTGAGCATCAACACTGCGTGAGCATCAACACTGCATGAGCATCAACACTGCGTGAGCATCAACACTGCGTGAGCATCAACACTGCGTGAGCATCAACACTGCGTGAGCATCAACACTGCGTGAGCATCAACACTGCGTGAGCATCAACACTGCGTGAGCATCAACACTGCATGAGCATCAACACTGCGTGAGCATCAACACTGCGTGAGCATCAACACTGCGTGAGCATCAACACTGCGTGAGCATCAACACTGCGTGAGCATCAACACTGCGTGAGCATCAACACTGCGTGAGCATCAACACTGCGTGAGCATCAACACTGCGTGAGCATCAACACTGCGTGAGCATCAACATTGCGTGAGCATCAACACTGCGTGAGCATCAACACTGCGTGAGCATCAACACTGCATGAGCATCAACACTGCGTGAGCATCAACACTGCGTGAGCATCAACACTGCGTGAGCATCAACACTGCGTGAGCATCAACACTGCGTGAGCATCAACACTGCGTGAGCATCAACACTGCATGACCATCAACACTGCGTGAGCATCAACACTGCGTGAGCATCAACACTGCGTGAGCATCAACACTGCGTGAGCATCAACACTGCGTGAGCATCAACACTGCGTGAGCATCAACACTGCATGAGCATCAACACTGCGTGAGCATGAACACTGCGTGAGCATCAACACTGCGTGAGCATCAACACTGCATGAGCATCAACACTGCGTGAGCATGAACACTGCGTGAGCATCAACACTGCGTGAGCATCAACACTGCGTGAGCATCAACACTGCGTGAGCATCAACACTGCGTGAGCATCAACACTGCGTGAGCATCAACACTGCGTGAGCATCAACACTGCGTGAGCATCAACACTGCGTGAGCATCAACACTGCGTGAGCATCAACACTGCCTGAGCATCAACACTGCGTGAGCATCAACACTGCATGAGCATCAACACTGCGTGAGCATGAACACTGCGTGAGCATCAACACTGCGTGAGCATCAACACTGCATGAGCATCAACACTGCGTGAGCATCAACACTGCGTGAGCATCAACACTGCGTGAGCATCAACACTGCGTGAGCATCAACACTGCGTGAGCATCAACACTGCGTGAGCATCAACACTGCGTGAGCATCAACACTGCATGAGCATCAACACTGCGTGAGCATCAACACTGCGTGAGCATCAACACTGCGTGAGCATCAACACTGCGTGAGCATCAACACTGCGTGAGCATCAACACTGCGTGAGCATCAACACTGCGTGAGCATCAACACTGCGTGAGCATCAACATTGCGTGAGCATCAACACTGCGTGAGCATCAACACTGCGTGAGCATCAACACTGCATGAGCATCAACACTGCGTGAGCATCAACACTGCGTGAGCATCAACACTGCGTGAGCATCAACACTGCGTGAGCATCAACACTGCGTGAGCATCAACACTGCGTGAGCATCAACACTGCGTGAGCATCAACACTGCGTGAGCATCAACACTGCGTGAGCATCAACACTGCGTGAGCATCAACACTGCATGAGCATCAACACTGCGTGAGCATCAACACTGCGTGAGCATCAACACTGCGTGAGCATCAACACTGCGTGAGCATCAACACTGCGTGAGCATCAACACTGCGTGAGCATCAACACTGCGTGAGCATCAACACTGCGTGAGCATCAACACTGCGTGAGCATCAACACTGCGTGAGCATCAACACTGCATGAGCATCAACATTGCGTGAGCATCAACACTGCGTGAGCATCAACACTGCGTGAGCATCAACACTGCATGAGCATCAACACTGCGTGAGCATCAACACTGCGTGAGCATCAACACTGCGTGAGCACCAACACTGCATAAGCATCAACACTGCGTGAGCATCAACACTGCGTGAGCATCAACACTGCGTGAGCATCAACACTGCATAAGCATCAACACTGCGTGAGCATTAACACTGCGTGAGCATCAACACTTCATGCTTATCAACACCGTGAGCATCAACACCGTGAGCATCAACACTTCATGAGCATCAACACTGCATTAGCATCAACTCTGCGTTAGCATCAACATTGCATGAACATCAACACTGCGTGAGTATCAACACTGCATGAGCATCAACACTGCATGAGCATCAACACTGCATGAGCATCAACAGTGCATGAGCATCAACACTGCATTAGCATCAACACTGCATTAGCATCAACACTTCATGAGCATCAACACTGCATTAGCATCAACACTTCATGAGCATCAACACTGCGTGAGCATCAACACTGCGTGAGCACCAACACTGCATAAGCATCAACACTGCGTGAGCATCAACACTGCGTGAGCATCAACACTGCGTGAGCATCAACACTGCATAAGCATCAACACTGCGTGAGCATTAACACTGCGTGAGCATCAACACTTCATGCTTATCAACACCTTGAGCATCAACACCGTGAGCATCAACACTTCATGAGCATCAACACTGCATTAGCATCAACACTGCGTTAGCATCAACATTGCATGAACATCAACACTGCGTGAGTATCAACACTGCATGAGCATCAACACTGCATGAGCATCAACACTGCATGAGCATCAACACTGCATGAGCATCAACACTGCATGAGCATCAACACTTCATGAGCATAAACACTTCATGAGCATCAATACTGCGTGAGCATCAACACTTCATGCTCATCAACACCGTGAGCATCAACACAGTGAGCATCAACACTGCATTAGCATCAACACTGCGTGAGTATCAACGCTGCATGAGCATCAACACTGCATGAGCATCAACACTTCATGAGCATCAACACTGCGTGAGCATCAACACTGCGTGAGCATCAACACTGCATTAGCATCAACACTGCGTGAGCATCAACACTGCGTGAGCATCAACATTGCATGAACATCAACATTGCATGAACATCAACACTGCCTGAGCATCAACACTGCGTGAGCATCAACACTGCGTGAGCATCAACACTGTGTGAGCATCAACATTGCATGAACATCAACACTGCGTGAGCATCAACACTGCGTGAGCATCAACACAGCGTGAGCATCAACACTGCATGGCAACGACCCGTGAGGTGATGATTCTCAAAGTTATGTCTGGGTGTGATACAGACAAACCAGGTCAACTTTGATCTTGTTTCCCCTGGTAACTGTCCGGTCCTTGCCAGAGGAAATCCCTCAACTATTCATTAAAGAAACTTGGTCAGTTAAGAAGCCAGTGGGAGGTAAGGCAATGATCTACTCTAAACTGTGATTACTGTATTACAATAATCATTGGGGAGCGTAAACCCGTACGGATTATACAGTGCCTCAATTCAGGGAACTGGAGCACAGATCCATTTCCCTAGCTCAAGAGCCCTTCGCCAGATGAAAGGAACCTCCCATGAGGGGCTTTAAACTTAGAGAATATTGGATTTTCTTCTGTGGTAAATGTTTAATCTCCCAAGAGGTTTTGCCAGTAGATGACAATCTGCAATATTTAAGAAATCCAGGGATAGGCAGTGTGTATATTGGTAATGGTGGACGTGTTTTATAATATTTATCATTAACTATCTTTACTGCTTTATGCCAAATGAGAAGCAGTGTATCTTCATCCATTTTTAGTTAAACTTTAGCTGTTAGTTTTGCCTGGGAGGTAAAGTGGGCAGCCATGTGATCTGCATGGATCTCATCCATCAGAAATCCGTTTTCTAAAGAAAACTACAAGCTTGTACGTTATATTTTTTTTTATTTGTCAGTGCGTTAAGGAGCACTTTCTGATCACCAGAGCGCTCAGGATCACAAACATGAAATTGTTATTACTGAATCAACAGATGATATTAGTAATCAGGTAGCAAAACTATAGGTTACCTGTAGTCACTACGGGGGTCACAGCCCCCTTTGCCAGGTCTCAGACAAAGTTTCCTGGTTGCTGGTCTGATTAACCAAGCTTTTGGTGGCTGCCGCCCGCAGTCAGGCGTATGCACCACAGACCAGCTGATTAAGTATGGACTCGAGGACAGCCAAGGGTTTGTTGGTAATCTCACTGATGTATGAAGAGAAGGCACTGAAGAATCTTGGTCCCTTTACACTCATTGAATTATCTCTTGAGGTACTTATCGCGCCCGTGTTTTTTATGGAGGTATTTTGTACCATTTGACAATTTTCTTGCTTTTATAACGCGTGCTTTTGGCGTACAGGTTTGGGACCAATCCCTCCAAAATCTTCCAGGCGAAGATTATGATGTAGTCTTCCCTGTATTCTAAGGGTTACAGTAAGAAAGATTTAAAGGGTTCCAAAAATTTAGGTGCTTGAGTAATGTTATAAGAGTTGTGAAGGATTTCTGTTCGGTCTCCGGTTCTGGAATTTCGCCTGCCTTGAAGAGGGCTGTTAGTACTCACCATTGTTCCAGCCAAAAGAGAATGAGTGAAGAGTATCATTGGCTTGGCATCTCTTATTTTGAAAGTTTTAGTTATTCAACTTATCATTTTCCTTGCAGCTGTCATAACAACGTTGTTTTGCTCTTTGACTGTGAGGTCAATATTATCACTCCAAAGACTCACATACAAACTTCCATTCTACTGAGTGATGTGCAGACTAGAGGGGAGGGCGTGTATGTGGGTTCACGACTGGATAGGTTAGTGGTCCTCTGTTCAGTCATGAATCCCCTAGGGCAGTGGTTCCCAAACTTTTTCAGCTTGTTACCCAATTTAACATGCCAAATAAAGCATGTTACCCCTTTCACAAAATGTTGTTATTATTGATATATATGGCTAAACGTGAACGTATACAGCCTCGCATACTCTGCTAATCCTAGCAAAACCATTGAAAACGTAAGAACCACACATACATTATATATAAAATTAATAATAGCTACAAATTCACAGTAACAGTGGGTAAATACTAACTATATACTGCACAGGGCAGTACACATACATACCAGCTTATGTCTACCTCGGCTGATGCTCACAGATAAACTGACAGTGTGAAATAGAGACAGCCTCAGGAAGTGAGTGACGTGTACTGGACAGGTCGATCTGGGCTACTGAGTGACTTTTGTCCTGAAGCATACTTGTCAAAATACTTTTGGGTTTCCACACACTTAGCTATATATTTCTTCTTTTCTAATACTGTATATTAGTTTTTGATGTTTATTGTTATTTGGTTTAACTTTATTACTTACTTATAATAGGTTTACTTTACAACTTTATATACTAAGACAAAGTTAACAATAATCCTCATACCGGGTACCGCATTGTTTTCTTGATTTTCAGAATTCATAACTTTTTTTCTGTCACCCCTCCATTACCCCCCAAAAATGGTTAAATTACCCCCAGGGGGTAATTTACCCCCAGTTTGGGAACCACTGCCCTAGGGCCTGCAGCCTCACCAGAGATTAACTGAAAATAATGGTTTTATACCTTTACGCTACATAGGCGGTGTGGTGTTGGTAGAGAGGCAATTGCAGGTCTCTGTTAAAAGGGAAATAGCCCGGTGGCCTGGTGGCTAAAGCTCCCGCTTCACACACGGAGGGCCCGGGTTCGATTCCCGGCGGGTGGAAACATTTCGACACGTTTCCTTACACCTGCTGTCCTGTTCACCTACCAGCAAATAGGTACCTGGGTGTTAGTCGACTGGTGTGGGTCGCATCCTGGGGGACAAGATTAAGGACCCCAATGGAAATAAGTTAAGACAGTCCTCGATGACGCACTGACTTTCTTGGGTTATCCTGGGTGGCTAACCCTCCGGGGTTAAAAATCCGAACGAAATCTTATATCCTATCTTATCTTATCCCTTGCATGTGGTAAAGTACATGAATGCATTCAAAGACTCGAGTACTTACGTGGAAGGAGATCTGTTGTTGTGTGCTGTCTGTTCCAGTAACCAGAGTCCGATTGCGGTGAATTAACTATCGGGTCGCGCGCGGTAACAAATATTTCAATGCAATGGATGTCACGAAGGAAGTCTCCTCATTTTTTCACTGGAGAAGGTGTGACTGAGTCCACTTGCCCGTAGATGCCGGCTCCTTGGCCTATAGGTCAGGGGGGGGGGGCAAGGTGGTGCCCAGGGTATATAATGTGTAGGACACATTATATACTAAGCTAAATTCTAACATAGCTCTAAAATAAGTATAAACGGTAAGGATAGTGTATAAAGTAACCTAGGGAGTTACTAGACTAAGTCTTAGAGATTAAGTATATGTATAGAATTGTGTCACCCCACCTGGGGGATGTTTAAACGCCTGGAAAATTCAAACGATATTTTCCACAAGTGACTGAGTTTAATTTGCACTCTTCCAAATCCTACAACTCTGCTGCTAACAACTGTTAAGCATGACTTACTTCCACTAGTGCTCCCCGCTCACCTGTTACATCTTCAGCTGCTACCTTTCACTTCTTTCTCCGGTATACAAGTTTCTGACCTCATGCCTTTGTTTCAGGCTAAGGAATTAACCACCTAACAAAGTTGAGCATCTGACCTCAAAAATTACCTCTTAACTTCTCCTACTGTTTGCAATGTTTCAATTGCCTGTATACGACTTGAAAAATCTGTCAGGCAGACAGCGTAAGTACCTAGGTGTTGAACATGTGTCTTGCTCATGATAAAAATTACCATTCACACATTTCATACCCGGGTTCTCCACACTTTCAGCGCTGACGGAAATGTCAGGAAGCTATCGCAACAACAGCAGCGTGGAAGTGAAGAGTGCAAGTGTACTGACGTCCTGATCACACCTGCCGGTTCCCATGACACTTCCCTGGGTGAGTGTGATGACTGGGTATATATACTTCTGGCCATCACTAGTCTCATACACCACTTTCATTCTTCATTTATAAAGGTAAGCCAACCTCTCTTTGTTATGAGTTTAGTAAAGCCTATTAGTTACAGTGGTCTACACAGTGTTGAGTCACAGTGGTCTAGTGTTGAGTCACAGTGGTCTAGTGCTGAGTCACAGTGATCTAGTGCTGAGTCACAGTAGTCTACAGTGCTGAGTCACAGTGATCTAGTGCTGAGCCACAGTGGTCTACAGTGCTGAGTCACAGTGATCTACAGTGCTGAGTCACAGTGGTCTAGTGCTGAGTCAGTGTTGTAATAATGTTGGTAGAATTACTAACAATATGTTTGGTAAAAAGACATTAGTGCAACTAATGAGGCATTTTATTGTAGCAACGTTTCCCTCTCCAGGAGCTTTGTCATTACTCTGTTATTACTCTCATTACTGTAATTACAGTGTCATTACTCTCATTATTGTGTCATTGCTGTCATTACTCTCATTACAGGGTAAAGAGACTAAGCAACACGGATCCTACCTTATGTCTAGAAAAAATTAACTCTGTGGCACTTGAGGTATGCTTAAGGCATATTCCCATAAGGAAAAGGAGAAGAAAACTAGAAAGAGAGAGGCGCTCCCTATACAAGCGAAGGCAAAGAATAACAGAGCGGCTACAAGAGGCCAATATATCTGCAATACGTAGGGAGACACTGGCCAGAGAAATAGCAAACATCGAACTAAAGCTAAAGGAATCTTACAGGAGTCAAGAAACGCGAGAAGAACTAAAAGCCATATATGAAATTGAAAGAAACCCAAAGTATTTCTTTTCTTAGGTCAAATCAAAGTCTAGAACAACATCCAGTATTGGGCCCTTACTTAAACGGGATGGGTCCTACACAGATGACAGCAAGGAAATGAGTGAGCTACTCAAGTCCCAATATGACTCGGTTTTTAGCGAGCCACTAACCAGAGTCGAAGACCTAAATAATTTCTTTATGAGAGACGGAATTTGGTGCACACACACCTATCTAATATTATCCTGACGCCAAATGACTTTGAAAAGGCGATAAATGACATGCCCATGCACTCTGCTTCAGGCTCAGACTCATGGAACTCCGTGTTCATCAAGAACTGCAAGAAGCCCCTATCACGTGCTTTAATATCCTGTGGAGAGGGAGCATGGACACTGGGGTCGTCCCACAGTTACTAAAAACAACAGATATAGCCCCACTCCACAAAGGGGGCAGTAAAGCAATAGCAAAGAACTACAGACCGTTAGCGCTAACGTCCCATATCATAAAAATCTTTGAAAGGGTTTTAAGAAGCAAGATCACCACACATCTAGATACCCATCAGTTACACAACCCAGGGCAGCATGGGTTTGGAGCAGGTCGCTCCTGTCTGTCCCAACTACTGGACCACTATGACAAGGTCCTGGATGCTCTAGAAGACAAACAGAATGCAGATGTAATATACACAAACTTTGCAAAAGCCTTTGACAAGTGTGACCATGGTGTAATAGCGCACAAAATGCGTGATAAAGGAATAACAGGAAAAGTTGGTAGATGGGTCTATAATTTCCTAACAAATAGAACACAAAGAGTAACAGTCAACAGAGTAAAGTCTGAGGCGGCTACGGTGAAAAGCTTTGTTCCATAAGGCACAGTACTCGCTCCCATCTTGTTCCTCATCCTCATATCGGACATAGACAGGGGTATAAGCCACAGTGTTGTGTCTTCCTTTGCAGATGACACCCGAATTTGTAAGACAGTGTCCTCCATTGAAGACACTGCAAGACTCCAGGTGGACATCAACCAAATCTTTAAATGGGTTGCAGAAAACTATATGAAGTTCAATGATGAGAAATTTCAATTACTCCGATATGGAAAACGTGAGGAAATTAAAATTTCATCAGAGTATAAAACAAATTCCAACCACACAATAGATCGAAAAACTAACGTCAAAGACCTGGGAGTGATCATGTCAGAGGATCTCACCTTCAAGGACCATAACATTGTATCAATCGCATCTGCTAGAAAAATGACAGGATGGATAATGAGAACCTTCAAAACCAGGGATGCCAAGCCCATGATGACACTCTTCAGGTCGCTTGTTCTCTCTAGGCTGGAATATTGCTGCAAACTAACAGCACCTTTCAAGGCAGGTGAAATTGCTGACCTAGAAAATGTACAGAAAATCTTCACAACACACATAACTGCGATAAACCACCTCAATTACTGGGTACGCTTGAAGTTCCTAAACCTGTACTCCCTGGAACGCAGGAGGGATAGATACATGATTATATACACATGGAAAATCATAGAGGAACTAGTACCGAACTTGCACACGAAAATCACTCCATATGAAAGCAATAGACTCGGCAGACGATGCAACATCCCCCCAATGAAAAGCAGGGGTGACACTAGCACGATGAGAGACAACATAATAAGTGTCAGGGGCCGAGATTGTTCAACTGCCTCCCAGCATACATAAGGGGGATTACCAATAGACCCCTGGCTGTCTTCAAGCAGGCATTGGACAGGTACCTAAAGTCAGTACCTGACCAGCCGGCCTGTGGTTCGTACGTTGGATTACATGCGGCCAGCAGTGACAGCCTGGTTGATAAGGCCCTGATCCACCATAAGGCCTGGTCACAGACCGGGCCCCGGGAGCGTTGACCCCCGGAACTCTCTCCAGGTATCTCCAGGTGTGCTGTATCATTACACTATCATTACTGTTTCAGTGCGCTCATTACTGTGTTATTGCTGTCATTACTCTTATTATTGTGTCATTATTCTTCATTATTCTGTTACGTCTTCGTTGTTTCCTATAATTGACAGTTAATGAATGCTTGAGTGCCAGGTGACACTCCAGTGAAAGCTTGAGTGCCAGGTGACACTCCAGTGAAAGCTTGAGTGCCAGGTGACACTCCAGTGAAAGCTTGAGTGCCAGGTGACACTCCAGTGAAAGCTTGAGTGCCAGGTGACGCTCCAGTGAAAGCTTGAGTGCCAGGTGACGCTCCAGTGAAAGCTTGAGTGCCAAGTGACACTCCAGTGAAAGCTTGAGTGCCAGGTGACACTCCAGTGAAAGCTTGAGTGCCAGGTGACACTCCAGTGAAAGCTTGAGTGCCAGGTGACGCTCCAGTGAAAGCTTGAGTGCCAGGTGACACTCCAGTGAAAGATTGAGTGCCAGGTGACACTCCAGTGAAAGCTTGAGTGCCAGGTGACACTCCAGTGAAAGCTTGAGTGCCAGGTGACACTCCAGTGAAAGCTTGAGTGCCAGGTGACACTCCAGTGAAAGCTTGAGTGCCAGGTGACACTCCAGTGAAAGCTTGAGTGCCAGGTGACACTCCAGTGAAAGCTTGAGTGCCAGGTGACACTCCAGTGAAAGCTTGAGTGCCAGGTGACGCTCCAGTGAAAGCTTGAGTGCCAGGTGACGCTCCAGTGAAAGCTTGAGTGCCAAGTGACACTCCAGTGAAAGCTTGAGTGCCAGGTGACACTCCAGTGAAAGCTTGAGTGCCAGGTGACACTCCAGTGAAAGCTTGAGTGCCAGGTGACACTCCAGTGAAAGCTTGAGTGCCAGGTGACACTCCAGTGAAAGCTTGAGTGCCAGGTGACACTCCAGTGAAAGCTTGAGTGCCAGGTGACACTCCAGTGAAAGCTTGAGTGCCAGGTGACGCTCCAGTGAAAGCTTGAGTGCCAGGTGACACTCCAGTGAAAGATTGAGTGCCAGGTGACACTCCAGTGAAAGCTTGAGTGCCAGGTGACACTCCAGTGAAAGCTTGAGTGCAAGGTGACACTCCAGTGAAAGCTTGAGTGCCAGGTGACACTCCAGTGAAAGCTTGAGTGCCAGGTGACACTCCAGTGAAAGCTTGAGTGCCAGGTGACACTCCAGTGAAAGCTTGAGTGCCAGGTGACACTCCAGTGAAAGCTTGAGTGCCAGGTGACACTCCAGTGAAAGCTTGAGTGCCAGGTGACACTCCAGTGAAAGCTTGAGTGCCAGGTGACGCTCCAGTGAAAGCTTGAGTGCCAGGTGACACTCCAGTGAAAGCTTGAGTGCCAGGTGACACTCCAGTGAAAGCTTGAGTGCCAGGTGACACTCCAGTGAAAGCTTGAGTGCCAGGTGACACTCCAGTGAAAGCTTGAGTGCCAGGTGACACTCCAGTGAAAGCTTGAGTGCCAGGTGATACCACTGCGGTTGTCAGCTGGATTATTATATGGGGGACGCTAAACCCGTAGGGATTATACAGCGCCTGTGGGGGAGGGGTAGAAGGCCTAGTTCAGGGAACTGAAGCACAGATCCAATTCCCTAGATCAAGAGCCCGTCACCAGCTGGAACACATTTGCTGACACTGGTGTAGAAGAGATGCACTCTACAGAACGTCTTTTAATTGGGACAGCATTTCGCCCTGTGTGCGGCGTCTGGTTGTCTTTGTTGTGGACGTTTCGCCATCCAGTGGCTGGCTGGATGGCGAAACGTCTACGGTGGGGATGCCCGGGTGTTGTGCATGTGTCATTTCATCCTGTCGGTATTATATACAATTCTTGTACTACTACTACTACTACTACTACTACTACTACTACTACTACCACCACCTCTTCCTGCCTATATATAGCCGTCCTGCTCCACCTCTGTTAGTGTGACTTTGTCAATGGTCCAAGTCGGACCGAAACGTCGTCGTAAGCTTCTGTCTTTTATGTGCGGGTTATTTGTGTATTGTTCCAGTCACGGTATTGTGCCTTTTTGTTATTTATTTATTTTGCGTAAAGTGGTATTAAACTGTACCATTGACAAGTATACACTTCCAAGCTTTGTTCCAATTTAATTTTTGTTATTTTTTTTTTTTTGGCAAATTGTCTTTTCTTCATCATATTTGGTCCCTGATTCTATTTCTGAAGCAACGGTATCACTGTTTCAGAAGCAACGGTATCACTGTTTCTGTAGGAACGGCATCACTGTGTCGCAGCGACAGACATCACATCACTACCGCCCAACATGTACAGAATCCTCACTGTTCTTCTGCTGCTCACCACCACATCAGCCACTGTCTTCCAGGACTGTGGTGAGTCTTCCACATATACTGTGTATACATACATATATGTACATGTGTGTGTGTGTGTGTATGTGTGTGAGTATGTGTGTATGTACTCACCTAGTTGAGGTTGCGGGGGTCGAGTCCGAGCTCCTGGCCCCGCCTCTTCACTGATCGCTACTAGGTCACTCTCCCTGAGCCGTGAGCTTTATCATACCTCTGCTTAAAGCTATGTATGGATCCTGCCTCCACTACATCGCTTCTCAAACTATTCCACTTACTGACTACTCTGTGGCTGAAGAAATACTTCCTAACATCCCTGTGATTCATCTGTGTCTTCAGCTTCCAACTGTGTCCCCTTGTTACTGTGTCCAATCTCTGGAACATCCTGTCTTTGTCCACCTTGTCAATTCCTCTCAGTATTTTGTAAGTCGTTATCATGTCCCCCCTATGTCTCCTGTCCTCCAGTGTCGTCAGGTTGATTTCCCTTAACCTCTCCTCGTAGGACATACCTCTTAGCTCTGGGACTAGTCTTGTTGCAAACCTTTGCACTTTCTCTAGTTTCTTCACGTGCTTGGCTAGGTGTGGGTTCCAAACTGGTGCCGCATACTCCAATATGGGCCTAACGTACACGGTGTACAGGGTCCTGAATGATTCCTTATTAAGATGTCGGAATGTTGTTCTGAGGTTTGCTAGGCGCCCATATGCTGCAGCAGTTATTTGGTTGATGTGCGCTTCAGGAGATGTGCCTGGTGTTATACTCACCCCAAGATCTTTTTCCTTGAGTGAGGTTTGTAGTCTCTGACCCCCTAGACTGTACTCCGTCTGCGGCCTTCTTTGCCCTTCCCCAATCTTCATGACTTTGCACTTGGTGGGATTGAACTCCAGGAGCCAATTGCTGGACCAGGTCTGCAGCCTGTCCAGATCCCTTTGTAGTTCTGCCTGGTCTTCGATCGAGTGAATTCTTCTCATCAACTTCACGTCATCTGCAAACAGGGACACCTCAGAGTCTATTCCTTCCGTCATGTCGTTCACAAATACCAGAAACAGCACTGGTCCTAGGACTGACCCCTGCGGGACCCCGCTGGTCACAGGTGCCCACTCTGACACCTCGCCACGTACCATGACTCGCTGCTGTCTTCCTGACAAGTATTCCCTGATCCATTGTAGTGCCTTCCCTGTTATCCCTGCTTGGTCCTCCAGTTTTTGCACCAATCTCTTGTGTGGAACTGTGTCAAACGCCTTCTTGCAGTCCAAGAAAATGCAATCCACCCACCCCTCTCTCTCTTGTCTTACTGTTGTCACCATGTCATAGAACTCCAGTAGGTTTGTGACACAGGATTTCCCGTCCCTGAAACCATGTTGGCTGCTGTTTATGAGATCATTCCTTTCTAGGTGTTCCACCACTCTTCTCCTGATAATCTTCTCCATGATTTTGCATACTATACATGTCAGTGACACTGGTCTGTAGTTTAATGCTTCATGTCTGTCTCCTTTTTTAAAGATTGGGACTACATTTGCTGTCTTCCATGCCTCAGGCAATCTCCCTGTTTCGATAGATGTATTGAATATTTTTGTTAGGGGTACACATAGCGCCTCTGCTCCCTCTCTCAATACCCATGGGGAGATGTTATCTGGCCCCATTGCCTTTGAGGTATCTAGCTCACTCAGAAGCCTCTTCACTTCTTCCTCGGTTGTGTGCACTGTGTCCAGCACTTGGTGGTGTGCCCCACCTCTCCGTCTTTCTGGAGTCCCTTCTGTCTCCTCTGTGAACACTTCTTTGAATCTCTTGTTGAGTTCTTCACATACTTCACGGTCATTTCTTGTCTCTCCTCCTTCCTTCCTTAGCCTGATTACCTGGTCCTTGACTGTTGTTTTCCTCCTGATGTGGCTGTATAACAGTTTCGGGTCAGATTTGGCTTTCGCTGCTATGTCATTTTCATATTGTCTTTGGGCCTCCCTTCTTATCTGTGCATATTCGTTTCTGGCTCTACGACTGTTCTCCTTATTCTCCTGGGTCCTTTGCCTTCTATATTTCTTCCATTCCCTAGCACACTTGGTTTTTGCCTCCCTGCACCTTTGGGTAAACCATGGGCTCATCCTGGCTTTTTCATTAATCCTGTTACCCTTGGGTACAAACCTCTCCTCAGCCTCCTTGCATTTTGTTGCTACATATTCCATCATCTCATTAACTGGCTTCCCTGCCAGTTCTCTGTCCCACTGAACCCCGTTCAGGTAGTTCCTCATTCCTGTGTAGTCCCCTTTCTTGTAGTTTGGCTTCATTCGTCCTGGCCTTCCTGCTTCTCCCTCCACTTGTAGCTCTACTGTGTATTCGAAGCTTAAAACCACATGGTCACTGGCCCCAAGGGGTCTTTCATATGTGATGTCCTCGATATCTGCAATACTCAAGGTGAATACTAAGTCCAGCCTTGCTGGTTCATCCTCTCCTCTCTCTCTTGTAGTGTCCCTTACGTGTGTGTGTGTGTGTGTGTGTGTGTGTGTAGAACCAGGCCTGTGGCAAACACCTTTGCAGTGAACATCCAGTTTATTTATCATTACTTTTTATATGGAAGATTTGTTACAATTTTTTCACCACAGTGAAAAAATAGTGAAATTCCAAGCACTTTCGTGATTTCTTACATTTTCAAGGAATAGTAAAAATATTAGTACAACAGAAGATATATAAGGCCGAGATATGACTCCATATGCTGTCATATTCTCGGAATGAAGACTAAAATAGTGTGAATATATATGTAAAGCTCTTAAAGTTAATGGGGAAATCAAATTTCGAAATCAAATTTCGTTTTTACTGGATAGATAATTTTGTAGCTAAGACAGTAAATGTGTACTGGCGATACAGTGTTTGCTCTCTAACCTATTCTGATCCAAACTCTCTAAATGCCCAAATCTCCTCATAAACCTCTTCTCGGCCCTTTGAAGATAGTGAGGTCCTTTGGTCCACATTATCTACTTTCTACGCTAGGAATTCTCTGCATAATATTCACACCACACATTGTCAACTATGACATCTGCACTACCTCCAACCTCCTCTACGTTGAAATATTTAATGCTCATGTCTTGCTCTCAGTGTTGGGACCAATATACGCTAGTACATTCGCCTTTTTTGCCTCCATAGATTAACTTCTTTTTCTCCATTTTTTCATCACATATACTGTACCACCTTTTCCACCCCCTCATCTATTTTATAGTTTACCTCGTCTTTCATTGACCGATCTTCTGACATAACCACTCCCAAATATATGAAATATTCACTTTTTCCGTACTCCCTCCAGTGTGATATTCAATCTCTTATTCTTTAGCTTTTTGTTATATCACCTTGTACTTGCCTGTATTCGCCTTTAATTTCCTACTTTTACAAACTCTCTCAAAGTCATCCACAAACCTTTGTAAATTCTCTTCAGGATCGCCGAAAAGAACTGTGCCATCGGCAAAGATGACCCCGGCGTTTTCTAGATTTCTTCAGTCAAAAATGATCGACCCGGAAGTGAAGGAATAAAAACCTAGCCTCACTCTAGCAGTAACAATAGTACTGCTAGACTAAGGCTAGGTTATAGGTATCTCTAGCAGTACTGTTGTTACTGCAAGATTGAGGCTAGACTACAAGTTTCTCCTGCAGTGTTGTAGTTTCTGCTAGACTAAGCTATAAGTATTTCTGGCAGTACGGTCTATATGGAGTTGTCAGTGATATAAAATGCAAGGTGTGTGAATGTCCAACCTTTCAGTGACACCTCCGTGCACGCCTTACAGGATATAAAAAAAAATATACGATATCTGAAATATTGTGATTGTATCTACATTTTGCATCGACTAGAATCACTAGATGAAGGAAGTTTTTATATAGGAGATTACAACCCAATTACGACCAATGTTTTTAGTGGTAATATGATATATTTTTTTGAGATTGCATTCTATACTGTATTGTGTCCATTAATTATAAAAAGTTATTATGAAATATGAAATGATTAATACTGTACCTCTTTCTAGCGATGGAACAAAGCTCAGTGAGTCTGACAAAGACCCATTGTGACTTCTGTAATCCTGTTTTTTTTTTCGTTACCACTCGAGGAATGAGCATGGGATGCACAATAAACTAGCTCCTCACAGGATGGGCGTAGGGGGTGCACAATAAACTAGCCGCTGAGGTGGACCTCTGGACGCTCTATCTTTCACACATCCATGACGGATTACATTAGGCTAGAACATTGGACACCCTGGAACTACCAATCATTATTATTTTACCCTTTAACTTGTGTTTGACGCTCGGGTAGGGATTTTGGTTGAATGAGGGTATTAAAGGAAATTAGGTAAAACATTATCATACCAGAGGTAAACCTAATTATAACTTTAATGTGCAGTCCTAGAAGTAAATCTAAATAATATCTGTTTATTCCATAAATATTTTATTCATATTGAGTATGTTTATTATAGGAATTTCATGACTTATGTTACTGAAAGTGCATCAAATTCCAGTGAAGCATTTTATATGATTCTTCAGTTCTATTTGCGCTCTCACTCTGGTTGATGTTATGGAATTTTCTTTGTGAGGAATGCTTGATTCCTCACATGGAATTCTCTGTTCCTCACATAGAATCCTCGATTCCTCACATGGGATCCTTGATTCTTCACATGGAATCCTCGATTTCTCACATGGAATCCTTGATTCATGTGGAAAATACTGTATATTTTCCAAAATACAGTGTATTTTTGCATGTAAATCAGTGAAATACATTTTAGTTAGTAAAAAATTAATTTGAAAATAAAAAAGGAACCAGCGAGAGGGTTAGCGTCTTTGAGGGACGCCATGTTTTGAACTGGGCAAGGCGAGAGTTAGTGAAATGGGAAGAATATTTTGTAGCTCTGCAGGTTAGATGTGGTTGAAACCTCTCAAATAGGAGCAGAAATTATAGGAGTTACAGTCCTACAGAATGTGAGAAACCAACGACTGGGCAGGACTCTGAAATTAGATGGGAAAAGGGATAAGAATTACATCATCCCCAGATAAATAATGTCTTTATATATTGAAATTCTGACAAGTAGTTTCTTCATATCTAGGCAGGGGGTTGTGGATGACAGACCAAGTAATCTCCAGACAAAATTGGTGAGTGCTAGTAATATAAATTCCCCTTCTGATATATAAACATATATATATATTCATTATGTGGAACATACTGTATATATTTTCCAGAAATACAGTAGTTATATGTAAATAGATGGCCATACTGTATTTAATAAAAATTATGTAATAAAAAATGGGAAGAAGCCTGTGCCTGTGCAGAAGATACTCGCCATTGTTGTTTGAATTGAGTAACAGACGTTAGTTAATAATGGGAAGAATTTTCGTGCTCAAGAGGTAAAATTGGGTTGACACCTCTCAAATAGGAGGCGAAATTGTTGGATATGCATTACTGCATAAATTGAGATATCAGATGACTGGACAAGACAGCTCCAGGAACCTCAGATAAGCTATCTAGATTCGTGTTATAATTCTGGCCAGTATTTTCATAAATTTAGTTAGTGAGGTTTTCTGAGTATGATACACCTTGATCTTCAGTCAAATTGGTGAGTGAGTTTAAGATATTCTCCTTCTGTTATGTATATGTGTATATATATAATTTATTATTTTTAATATACAGTTCACAAATTTATATATTTACCAGCATTCCTGGTGATATATATTTTATTTGTAATTAATGGGCCCAGAGCAACTTGTGGATATGACAATGGTAGGTATCGAAGAGGGACATTTTTTGCGACCTAGGTGTCCCAAATTCCTACTTGTCTAACTGATAAATAATAATTATCTTTGTTCATTTACTGTTATGTACATAATGATACATTCAGTTAAATGTAATTTTCCACATATTAATTAAATTAATTCAACATACAGTCCATATAATTTATATTAATAGTTTTACCATAATTACTGGTGATGTTTATTTCATTTGAAGTTAATAAAAGTCCAGAGAGACTTGTGGAAGTATGAGAGTAATAGGTATTCGAAGGGTGACATTTTCTGGCGACCTAGGATGTCTCAAAATTCCTACATGTCTCTATAACACTTGATAAGGAATAATTATCTTTGTTACAAATTACTGGTACGTATCTTATGAGGTTCATCCAGGTAATTTTATTCCACATCTCACATGGAATCCTCTATTCCTCACATGGAATCTTCGATTCTTCACAAGGAATCCTCACAAACGTAATACTAGTCAGGCAGAGTGCATCTTGAGAGTTGCAGCTGGGTGTGGACCATACCCATATAAATTCCAGTTACATATGAAAACCCGAGTATTCTGCATGCCTACCATGTTTCCCCGGAGGTCTGTCTGTAAGCTGTGTCTGTACAACAGGATTCTTATTATCTAATTTTACCATTGCTTACAGCAGGAATGTCTCTCTCTCGGCAGGCTCGGTGGGGTCGCCAGTGACGGTAGATATTGAAGATTGTGAGCTGCCTCCCTGCGTTCTATCCCGTGGACACTTAGCCAACGCCACCGTACAGTATACAGCCAGTGAGTACATCTAGGCAGTAGTCAGTGTACTGTTACCAACAATATCTTATGAGATGTTAGATTACCTAGTACATGTACTCATGGGTTCATTTTTCCAACAGTGAGTACTTGTATTAACATTTAAATTATCTACATTTGATTAGGCTATGCACTTGATAATTACTCCTGTCAACATCTATTTCATGTTACCGAAGAAAAACTATCAGAGTATAATAGCATCATTACCGTTTTCAGGAAAAATCTTCAGAAAGCAATACATTACACAAAGTATATATTATTACACGACTCCCTTTTCCCTGCCACTTAGAAAGTCAACATATCTGGATTAGAGGAAAATCTTTGACGATTTTACGCAACGTAATTTATTTTTTTCATTTATAATGAAATCAGACAATTTTTAAGTTAATACATCCATTAAACTTCCAAATGACATTTACACACAACAGAGTTTTAAACGGTAATATTAAAAATAATTCTTTATTTTTCCGATAATGTATTGGTTTAATTTAAGCAGTCCTTAAACAGTTGTTTATCCCAATAATATTTAATAATAATCGATGTGATAATCTTAATGAAAATTCCATCAATGTATTAGTGACTTGGCCTTTTGTTATTCTTCTACTTTTCGCACAGTCCTACTTTCGATAAATTAGACACATGTGCAACTCTTGGGTATCTTTATTGAGGAAACGTTTCGCCACACAGTGGCTTCATCAGTCCATACAAAGGAGAATCTTGAAGAACAGGAGGAGAATGAGGTAATCAGCCCCTCAACCTTGAGTCGATGTGGTCAGTCCATCAATCTTGAATAGAATACGGCATATGGGCGGAGAAGAAGCTTATAAACCGTTGGCAGGAGAGGTGCAGAAGTCATAGGTCGTGTAACATTTGTTCAATGTTGAAGTAGGTCGTGCCCAAGAATTAGGCAAGCGAAGAATTCCCAAGTATTAAGATCTTAATACTTAAGATCTTATTAAGATCTTATTAAGATCTTAATACTTGGGAATTCTTCGCTTGCCTAATTCTTGGGCACGACCTACTTCAACATTGAACAAATGTTACACGACCTATGACTTCTGCACCTCTCCTGCCAACGGTTTATAAGCTTCTTCTCCGCCCATATGCCGTATTCTATTCAAGATTGATGGACTGACCACATCGACTCAAGGTTGAGGGACTGATTACCTCATTCTCCTCCTGTTCTTCAAAATTCTCCTTTGTATGGACTGATGAAGCCACTGTGTGGCGAAACGTTTCCTCAATAAAGATACCCAAGAGTTGCACATGTGTCTAATTTATCAACATGTCGGTTCTCTGAACCATTCATCTACAAGTCCTACTTTCGCACATCCTTTTCTGCAGCGGTGTGTCACCTTTACGGGTTTAGTGATAAAACTGATGATACTACTACTACTACTAATGATAATATAATCATAAAATGTTACAGTTGAGATTCTAACAGGTTTAACTGACTGTGGCTCTTAATCCTACAGGACAGTTCCTTCCAGGTTCCCAACATGGAGAGGCTCCAAGAGCTAGCTAAATTTTTAATTAGCAGGCTTTTAATGCCACAAATCTTAAGGGTAAATTTACTTTCAGTATCTTAGTAGTTTTGGAGATATTTATGAGATTTTATACTATAGAGTTTTTTTTTTTTTAGTACACTTCATTTATTTCAATAAGCAATTTCGGGTACTGTTGTCCAGTAGCATTTATGCATCTTTCTCGTTTCATCACGATATTCGGAGCTGCTGACCAGCCGGGCTGTGGCTCGTACGTTGGTTTGCGTGCAGCCAGCAGCAACAGCCTGGTTGATCAGGCTCTGATCCACCAGGAGGCCTGGTCACAGACCGGGCCGCGGGGGCGTTGACCCCCGGAACTCTCTCCAGGTAAACTCCAGGTAATAATGATCAGAGTGAAAATGGACACGATATAAGCAACACTGTGAACTTTCTATGTATGTTAAACGTGAAGGATCTCTGAATCCTATGATTTAAAGTATAAACATTACTAAAACATCACGAGTGTTTTGTCAGATCCAGATGGGAATTTAATATTTCGATTTTGCACATGAGGAACACTGGTCATGAAGTTAACTGTGAAATCACTAATTCCTTGTCATTCGCATGAAGACGGTACTATACTTGAATTCTTTCTTATCGGCCAATGTACCTAACATCCTGGAAATTTTTGCACAGGATTATTTATCCTGGAGAGTTATTTGGTCAATAACTTGGTGAATGGAATCTTAATAGCGTAAAAATGAATGGGACTTCTGTACCAGGAGACGCTGTCACTTAAATTTTTTTAAGTAAAATTTTTTACATTTCATCATTCCTGCCGGAAGTTTGATCACAATGGGCCTTCATCTTGAGTTGGTTTGCTCAGTTGTGCTGCCTAGTGGCTCCTTTAGTTACCAGTTTGTCCTAGGCAAATGTCGATTAGACACTAGGCCTGTTGTATATGCGTGCGTGTATGTGAATGCGTGAATGTGAATGTGAATGTGTGTGTGTGTGTGTGTGTGTGTGTGTGTGTGTGTGTGTGTGTGTGTGTGTGTGTGTGTGTGTGTGTGTGTGTGTGTGTGTGTGTGTGTGTGTGTGTGCGCTCGTGCGCGCCTAATGGTACTCGCCTAATTGCGGTTGCAAGGGTCTAGCCTAAGCTCCTGGCCTCACCTCTTCACTGATCGCTACTAGGGTCTCTCTCTCTCCCTACTATATGAGCTTTATCATACCTCGTCTTAAAACTATGTATGGTTCCTGCCTCCACTACATCACTTGCCAGACTATTCCACTTCCTGACAACTCTATGACTAAGGAAATACTTCCTAACATCTCTAACTCATCTGAGTCTTCAACTTCCAAGTGTGACCCCTTGTGTCAGTGTCCCATCTCTGAAACATCCTGTCTCTGTCCACCTTATCTATTCTTCGCAGTATTTTGTATGCCGTTGTCATGTCTCCCCTAACCCCCTGTTCTCCAGTGTCGTCAGACCAATTTCCCTTAACCTTCCTTCGTAGGACATTCTCCTTAGCTCTGGAACTAGCCTTGTTGCAAACCTTTGCACTTTCTCTAATTTCTCAACGTGCCTGACCAGGTGGGGGTTTCAAACTGGTGCTGCATATTCCAGTATGGGCCTGACGTACACAGAGTTTTGAACTATTCCTTACTGAGGTATCGGAACGCTATTCTCAGGTTTGCCAAGCGCCCATATGCTGCAGCAGTTATCTGGTTGATGTGTGCTTCCGCAGACATGCTCGGTGTCATACTCACCCCAAGATCTTTCTCCTTGAGCGAGGTTTGCAGTCTTTGGCCACCTAGCCTATACTCAGTCTGCAGTCTTCTTTGCCCTTCCCCGATCTTCATGACTTTGCATTTGGCAGGGTTAAATTCTAGTAGCCAGTTCCTAGACCACGTATCCAGCCTGTCCAGGTAACTTTGTAGTCATGCCTGATCCCTATTTGATTTGATTTGATTCTTCTCATTAACTTCGCATTGTCTGCAAACAGGGACACTTCTGAATCTATCCCTTCCGTCATGTCATTCACATATACCAAGAACAGCACTGGTCCTAGGACTGACTCCTGTGGAACCCCGCTCGTCACAGGCACCCATTGTGATACCTCATCTCGTACCTTGACTCGTTATTGCCTCCGTGTCACGTATTCTCTGATCCATTGCAGTGCCCTTCCTGTTATATATGCCTGATTCTCTAGCTTCTGCACTAATCTCCTGTGGGGAACTGTGTTGAAGCCCTTCTTGCAGTCCAAGAAAATGCAATCAGTCCACCCCTCTCTCTCGTCTATTACTTCAGTTATTTTGTCATAAAACTCGAGAAGGTTTGTGACCCATCATTTGCCTTCCATGAATCCGTGCTGGTTGTCGTTCATAATCTTGTTCTGTTCCAGGTGCTCTACCACTCCTCCTCCTCTCGTCAGTGACACTGGTTTATAGTTCAGTGTCTCGTTTCTGTCTCATAAGAACATAAGAAAGGAGGAACGCTGCAGGAGGCCTGCTGGCCCATACTAGGCAGGTCCTTTACAATTCATCCCACTAACAAAACATTTTCCCAACCCAATTTTCAATGCCACCCAAGAAATAAGCTCTGATGTGAAAGTCCCACTCAAATCCAACCCCTCCCACTCATGTACTTATCCAACCTAGATTTGAAACTACCCAAAGTCCCAGCCTCAATAACCCAACTAGGTAGACTGTTCCACTCATCAACTACCCTATTTCCAAACCAATACTTTCCTATGTCCTTTCTAAATCTAAACTTATCTAATTTAAATCCATTACTGCGGGTTCTCTCTTGGAGAGACATCCTCAAGACCTTATTAATATCCCCTTTATTAATACCTATCTTCCACTTATACACTTCGATCAGGTTTCCCCTCATTCTTCGTCTAACAAGTGAATGTAACTTAAGAGTCTTCAATCTTTCTTCATAAGGAAGATTTCTAATGCTATGTATTAATTTAGTCATCCTACGCTGAATGTTTTCTAACGAATTTATGTCCATTCTGTAATATGGAGACCAGAACTGAGCTGCAATATCTAGGTGAGGCCTTACTAATGATGTATAAAGCTGCAGTATGACCTCTGGACTTCTGTTGCATACACTTCTTGATATAAATCCCAGTAATCTATTTGCCTTATTACGTACGCTTAGGCATTGCTGTCTTGGTTTAAGGTTGCTGCTCACCATAACCCCCAAGTCCTTTTCGCAATCTGTATGGCTAAGTTCTACATCATTTAACTTATAAGTACGTACTAGGGTTATGGGCACTCCCAAGCTTCAGAACCTTGCATTTATCTACATTGAACTGCATCTGCCACTTTTCTGACCAAGAATAGAGTTTGTTTAAATCCTCCTGAAGTTCCATAACATCTACGTTTGAATCAATTATCCTACCTATCTTTGTGTCATCGGCGAATTTGCTCATATCACTAGTAATTCCCTCATCAAGATCATTGATATATATTATAAACAACAACGGGCCCAAGACTGATCCCTGTGGAACGCCACTTGTTACAGATCCCCACTCGGACTTAACCCCATTTATGGACACTCTCTGCTTCCTGTCAGTGAGCCATGACTCGATCCACGAGAGCACTTTTCCCCCAATGCCATGAGCTGCCACTTTCTTTAACAGTCTATGGTGCGGAACTCTATCAAAAGCCTTACTAAAATCTAAGTAAATAATATCAAATTCTTTATTGTGGTCAACAGCCTCAAAAGCTTTACTGAAGAAAGTTAATAAATTAGTTAGACAAGACCGGCCTCTTGTGAATCCATGCTGAGTATCATTAATCAAGCTATGCTTATCGAGATGGCTTCTTATAATCTTAGCTATAATTGACTTTATTAATTTGCCTACAATTGAGGTCAGGCTTATTGGACGGTAATTTGACGGTAACGACTTGTCCCCTGTTTTAAAAATAGAAATTACATTAGCCATCTTCCACATATCAGACACTACACCTGTTTGAAGAGATAAATTAAAAATATTAGTTAATGGTTCACAGAGTTCCATTTTGCATTCCTTAAGAACCCTTGAAAAAACCTCATCAGGACCCGGCGACTTATTTTGCTTCAGTCTGTCTATCTGCTTCACAACCATTTCACTAGTGACTGTGATGTTACATAATTTATCTTCTTCTAGCCCACTGTAAAAATTAATTACTGGAATATTGTTAGTGTCTTCCTGTGTAAAAACTGAGAGAAAATAATTATTTAAAATCAAGCACATTTCATTCTCTTTGTCAGTAAGGTGTCCATAGTTATTTTTAAGGGGACCTATCTTATCTCTAACTTTTGTTCTATAGACCTGGAAAAAACTTTTTGGGTTAGTTTTAGAATCCCTAGCAACTTTAATTTCATAGTCCCTTTTAGCTTTTCTTATCCCCTTTTTAATGTCCCTCTTAATGTCAATATACTGATTCATAAGATGACCCTCACCTCTTTTGATACGCCTATAAATTCCTTTCTTATGCCCTAGTAGATATTTGAGCCTATTATTCATCCATTTTGGGTCATTTCTATTTGATCTAATTTCTTTATATGGGATAAACGCTCTTTGAGCAGCATGTATAGTGTTCAGAAAACTGTCATATTGATACCTCTCTTCGTTACCCCAGTCAACAGATGATAAGTGTTCTCTAAGCCCATCGTAATCTGCTAAGCGAAAATCTGGGACTGTTACTGAGTTATCGCTACTATCGTACTTCCATTCAATGCTAAATGTAATTGATTTGTGGTCGCTAGCACCCAGTTCCTCTGAAATTTCTAAATTATTAACAAGGGATTCATTGTTTGCCATAACTAAGTCAAGCAGGTTATTTCCCCTTGTAGGTTCTGTCACAAACTGCTTCAAAAAACAATCCTGAAATACTTCTAAGAAGTCGTATGATTCTAAATTCCCAGTCAAGAAATTCCAATCAACATGACTAAAGTTAAAGTCTCCTAGAATTACTACATTATCGTGCCTTGTGGCCTTAACAATTTCCTCCCATAGTAGTTTCCCTTGGTCCCTATCTAAGTTTGGGGGACGGTATATCACTCCTAAAATCAGCTTTTCATGCCCCTCTGAAAATTCTATCCAAACAGACTCTGTATGTGTTACTTCAGACTTAATACCCGTTTTTATGCAACAGTTCAAGCGATCTCGGACATACAATGCCACCCCACCCCCCTTCCCAATACTTCTATCTTCTTGGAACAATTTAAAACCCTGAATATGACATTCCGCAGGCATGTCCCGACTTTTTGAATTAAACCACGTCTCAGTTAAGGCAAATACATCAATGTTACCTGCACTAGCAACTAATCTCAACTCGTCCATCTTATTCCTAGCACTATGGCAATTAGCATAATAAACATTGAAAGACTCTCCTTTCTCTTTACCCTTCCTGCTCATTTCTATTTTTCTACTAAACCTATTACTGTCCTTATCACCCAAGGTCCCTGGCTTTTCAATATCTACCTCGTTCTTATTATTACTAGTTCCCCTAGAACTCGTAATATTACTACACTGGGACTTCACTGTTTTCCTGCCAAAACCCATACCACTAACTACTCCTAGTTTAAAGTCCTAACTGCTCCCTCCACTGCAGTTGCCAGTGCTCCCACCCCACACCTAGATAAGTGAACCCCATCCCTGGCATACATGTCATTTCTGCCATAGAAGAGGTCCCAGTTGTCAATGAATGTTACCGCATTTTCCTTACAGTATTTGTCCAGCCAGCAATTGACACCAATTGCCCTGGACAACCATTCTCCTTTTTTAAAAATGGGAACTACATTTGTCGTCTTCCATACCTCAGGTAGTTGCCCAGCTTCAAGGGATGTGTTGAAGATTGTGGTAAGTGGTACACACAGCATCTCTGCTCCCTCCCGCGATGGGACCGGACATCTCCCACGGGGAGATGTCCGGTCCCATCGCCTTTGAGGTATCAAGGTCGATTAGCATCTTCCTCACCTCCTCCTCAGTTGTGTGTATGTCATCCAACACTTGTTGGTATATTCCTTTTTGGTGCTCCCCTCTGTTTTGTCTTCCCAGAACCCTTCCTGTCTCCACTGTAAATACTTCTTTAAATCTCATGTTGAGCTCCTCACATACCTCTTGATCGTTTTTTGTAAGTTCCCCATCTTCCCTCAGCCTGATCACCTGGTCTTTGACTGTTGTCTCTCTCCTAATGTGGCTATACAGCAGTTTCGGGTCAGATTTGACTTTCGATGCTATGTTGTTTTCGTATTGTCGCTGGGCCTCCCTCCTTACCTGTGCATACTTGTTTCTGGCTCTTCGACTAATCTCCTTATTTTCATGGGTCCTTTGCCTTCTGTACTTTTCTCATTCTCTAGTGCACTTAGCTTTTCCCTCCCTACACCTTCGGGTAAACCAGGGGCTCGTTCTAGTCTTCCCATTATTTCTGTTGCCCTTGGAAATAAACCTTTCCTCTTCCTCCTTGCATTTTGTTGTTACGTATTCAATCATTTCGTTTTCTGACTTTCCTACCAGTTCTCTGTCCCACTGAACCTTCTGCAAGAAGTTCCTCATACCTGTGTAGTCCCCCCTTTTATAGTTTGGCCTTTCCCATTCAACTCCTGTTACCCTCTCCACTTGTAACTCTATGTATTCAAAACTCAGAACCACGTGATCACTAGCTCCAAGGGGCCTCTCATATGTGATGTCCTCAATGTCTGAACTGCTCAGGGGGAACACGAGGTCTAGTCTTGCTGGTTCGTCCTCCCCTCTCTCTCTCTGGTAGTGTCCCTGGCATGTTTTCCAGTACCACATCCATTATCTTGGCTCTCCATGTTTCGGGACCCCCATGTGGCTCCCGGTTTTCCCAGCCTATCTAGCTGTGGTTAAAATCGCCCAAAACCAGTAATCTCGCTTTGCCAGAGTGAGCTCTTCTCGCCACCTCAGCCAGTGTGTGTGTACTCACCTAATTGTACGAATCTAATTGTGGTTGCAGGGGTCGAGACTCAGCTCCTTCCCGCCTCTTCACTGATCGCTAGGTCCTCTCTCTCTCTCTCTCTGCTCCCTGAGCTTTGTCATACCTCGTTTTAAGGCTATGCATGGTTCCTGCCTCCACTACATCACTTGCCAGACTATTCCACTTCCTGACGACTCTGTGACTGAAGAAATACATGTACTTCCTAACATCCCTGTAACTCGTCTGAGTCTTCAGCTTCCAATTGTGACCCCTTGTTTCTGTGTCCCCACTCTGGAACATCCTCTGTCCACCTTATCTATTCCACGCAGTATTTTGTATGTCGTTATCATGTCTTCCGTGACCCTCCTGTCCTCCAGTGTCGCCAGGCTGATTTCCCCAAACCTTCTTTCGTAGGACATTCCCTTGAGCTCCGGAACTAGCCTTGTTGCAAACCTTTGTACTTTCTCTAATTTCTTGACGTGCTTGACCAGGTGTGGGTTCAAAACTGATGCTGCATACTCCAGTATGGGCCTGACGTACACAGTGTACAGTGTCTTGAACGATTCCTTATTAAGGTATCTGAATGCTATTCTCAGGTTTGCCAGGCGCCCATATGCTGCAGCAGTTATCTGGTTGATCTGTGCCTCCAGAGAATGCTCGGTGTTATACACTCCCCAAGCTTTTTCTCGAGTGAGGTTTGCAGTCTTTGGCCACCTAGCCTATACTGTGTGTGTGTGTACTCACCTATTTGTGGTTGCAGGGGTCGAGTCACAGCTCCTGGCCCCGCCTCTTCGCTGATTGCTACTAGGTCCTCTCTCTCCCTGCCCCATGAGCTCTATCATACCTCGCCTTAAAACTATGTATGGTTCCTGCCTCCACCACATCACTTTCTAGGCTATTCCATGGCCTGACTACTCTATGACTGAAGAAATACTTCCTAACATCCCTTTGATTCATCTGAGTCTTCAACTTCCAATTGTGACCTCTTGTGTCTGTGTCCCATCTCTGGAACATCCCGTCTTTGTCCACCTCGTCTATTCCGCACAGTATTTTATATGTCGTTATCATGTCTCCCCTGACCCTCCTGGCCTCCAGTGTCGTCAGGCCGATTTCCCTCAACCTTTCTTCATAGGACAATCCCCGTAGCTCTGGGACTAGTCTTGTTGCAAACCTTTGCACTTTCTCTAATTTCTTGACGTGCTTGACTAAGTGTGGATTCCAAACTGGTGCTGCATACTCCAGTATGGGCCTGACGTATATGGTATACAGAGTCTTAAACGAATCCTTACTGAGGTATCGGAACGCTATCCGTAGGTTTGCCAGGCGCCCGTATGCTGCAGCAGTTATCTGATTGATGTGCGCCTCAGGAGATATGCTCGGTGTTATACTCACCCCCAGATCTTTTTCCTTGAGTGAGGTTTGCAGTCTTTGGCCATCTAAACTATATTGTATCTGCGGTCTTCTTTGCCCTTCCCCAATCTTCATGACTTTGCATTTGGCAGGGTTAAATTCAAGGAGCCAGTTGCTGGACCAGGCTTGTAGCCTGTCCAGGTCTCTTTGTAGTCCTACCTGATCCTCGTCCGATTTGATTCTTCTCATTAACTTCACATCATCTGCAAACAAGGACACTTCTGAGTCTATCCCTTCCGTTATGTCGTTCACGTATACCAAGAACAGCACAGGTCCTAGGACTGACCCCTGTGGAACCCCGCTTGTCACAGGCGCCCACTCTGACACCTCGTCGCGTACCATGACTCGTTGTTGCCTCCCTGTCAGATATTCTCTGATCCATTGCAGTGCCTTTCCTGTTATGTGTGCCTGGTCCTCTAGCTTTTGCAGTAACCTCTTGTGAGGAACTGTGTCGAAGGCCTTCTTGCAGTCCAAAAATACGCAGTCGATCCACCCCTCTCTCTCTTGTCTTACTTCTGTCACCTTGTCATAAAACTCTAGTAGGTTTGTGACACAGGATTTTCCTTCCCTGAAACCGTGCTGGTTGTCAATTATACACTTGTTTCTTTCCAGGTGCCCCACCACTCTCCTCCTGATGATCTTCTCCATGACCTTGCATACTATACACGTTAGTGATACAGGTCTGTAGTTTAGTGCCTCATGTCTGTCTCCCTTTTTAAAAATTGGGACTACATTTGCCATTTTCCATACCTCAGGGAGTTGCCCAGTTTCAAATGATGTGTTGAAGATCTTTGTTAATGGCTCACACAATATCTCTGCTCCCTCTTTAAGGACCCATGGAGAGATGTTGTCTGGTCCCACCGCCTTTGAGGTGTCAAGTTCGCATAGCAGCTTCTTCACCTCCTCCTTGGTTATATGTACCTCATCCAGCACTTGATGGTGTGCCCCCCCCCTGTTCTGATTTCTTGGAGTCCTACTGGTTTCCACTGTAAATACCTCTTTAAATCTTGTGTTGAGCTCCTGACATACCTCTCGGTCGTTTCTTGTGAATTCCCCATCACCCTTCCTCAGTCTGATTACCTGGTCCTTGACTGTTGTTTTCCTCCTGATGTGGCTGTACAACAGCTTTTGATGCTATGTCATTTTCATATTGTCTCTGAGCCTCCCTTCTTATCTGTGCATATTCGTTTCTGGCTCTTCGGCTGATTTCTTTATTTTCCTGAGTTCTCTGTCTTCTGTACCTTTTCCATTCTCTAGTACACCTAGTTTTTGCCTCCCTACACCTTTGGGTGAACCAAGGACTCGTTCTGTTCTTCCCATTATTTCTGTTTCCCTTGGGAACAAACCTCTCCTCTGCCTCCTTGCATTTTGTTGCTACATAGTCCATCATTTCTTGTACTGGTTTTCCTGTCAGTTCCCTCTCCCACTGAATGTCTTGAAGGAAGTTCCTCATGCCTGAGTAGTTCCCCCTTTTGTAGTTTAGTTTTTCCCAGCCTATTCCTGCTACTCTCTCCACTTGGAGCTCAACTATGTAGTCGAAGCACAGAACCACATGATCACTAGCTCCCAGGGGCCTTTCATACATGATACCCTCGATGTCCGAACTACTCATGGTGAATACAAGGTCCAACATTGCTTGTTCATCCTCTCCTCTCTCTCTGGTAGTGTCTCTAACATGTTGATGCATGAGGTTCTCCAGAACCACATCCATCATCTTGGCTCTCCATGTTTCGGGACCCCCATGGGGCTCCAGGTTTTCCCAGTCAATCTCCTTGTGATTGAAATCACCCATAACTAGTAACTAGTGTGTGTGTGTGTGTGTGTGTGTGTGTGTGTGTGTGTGTGTGTGTGTGTGTGTGTGTGTGTGTGTGTGTGTGTGTGTGTGTGTGTGTGTGTGTGTGTGAGAATTTACCTGAAAATTAAGGGTGAATTTACTTGCAAATAATCTGCCATTTAATATTACTCTAAGTTTATTTTATATAGTCACGCAGTTACTGAATTACAACCTCGTGTTAGATTTTATGGTTGAGTTTTTGTTGGGCGACAACTGTGCCGAAAACCTCTCAGCTAGTTTCTGTCTATAATTCCATCTTTACTCCATATTATCTCAGTTAATAATATTCTTGTTGTTATGTGACAGAAAAGACTTCCAACGTTCCCTCAGAGTGGTCAGGCAACTTAACTATTCTTACCACTCTCTGTCTCTTAACAACCCACAATTTTTTCACTGCTTTATCCTTCGTCAATCATTTCCTTCTCTATTCTTACTATCAATCTTATGGCCTAAAAAACGAATGTTGGAAAGCTGCTGATATGTTTCTGCACATCTTCCTGAGCTCGTGAGCTCCGTTACTTCAGTGCTTAAATTTTTTCTTCTCTCATGTGTAAGACTGGTTCCAGCAGGTGTGAGGATTTTAATGAGCACTGAGTACATAAATGAGTAATTAAATATATTACCATCGCTTAAATTTACATTTTAATTGAATAATGAGATACATTTTTTTTTAGGTGGGGATCACAGCTTTAATGTTCTTGTAGATATTTATATTGTATAGAAATTACAATTTAGAGTTGACTGGCTTTCGCTTTTCCCTGGAAGATGATGCTGTTTTCTTGTTCTTGGTCTGGGAGTCGTGGACTGCGCGTAGAAACAATCCGAAGAAGGCAGTCCACTTAATCCCGTCGGACTAATGATTGAAGTAGAGCAAACAGTGAATTCTTACGATGAATTCACACTGATTATAAATAAAAACTGGAAAGAGACACTTCCAGAGCATCAAATGGTCTCCATTTCTCTTCCCAGATAGTAAAAATGTCATTAGCATATCTGTTCTATACCTTGTTATGAAGTTTCTATTAACTATGCATTAATTTCAAAGTTTTCGGTGTATATGTTGGTCAGAACCAGTGCAAATGAGTTGCCAATAATACTTCAGTTTTTTCTGGAGAAAATATTCATCAGTGAAACAAAAAATCTTAATAACAACACATAATTTGGTGAGAGAAATTATTTTTGGACAAAGAAAGTAGTAGTTAACACTAGTATTGATCCAGTTTGCTTTCTATGACAATGACAAAATTTTCAAACTAAAAAAAAAAAAAAAAAAAAAAAGTCAGCACTAGCACTCAGCATCATCAAGTCATATAGACGAGTGTACTCTATTTAACTGCTGAACTCTTGCGAGTGTTCGAGAATTTAGCTAAGAAGGGGTCGAGTACATGGTTAAGAAATTTAGCTAATTCGTTTAAAATTTTGAAATTGTGGATTACGTCAAAATCCTGCCTATCACGCATTTGGCCGAAATATTCAGTACTCTAATAATTTTTACTTTATTAACAAATATGAGTCGGTTTATGCCACTGACGTTTTTGTTTGAAAATGTATTATATATTATGAATAGTCTCAGTGTAATAAACACATCTTGATGTCCATTTTACACAGATCCTTTAAACCAGTAACACAGAAGTTACTGTACATTTACAGATCTCATACATTCCATGTTTATCTGTACTCTATAGGCCGGGCCTCGGAAACGCTGAAGATAGAGGCAACAGCCCAAATAGGGAATGTTGATGTTCCATGGCCCGGTATTGACACTGACGGCTGCCAGGAGACTACCTGTCCCATCTCAGCGGGAACCCACGTCACATGGAGCACCTCCATCTATATCGAACGGGAATACCCTGCGGTCAGTAAGGTGGTTGGTGACTGTAGAGTTTTTATATGATATGTAAATATTTGCTTGAAAACTGAGATTGTACAAGTCAACGAACGCTTAAAAATATATGTAAACAAGGCATTATGTAGACACGATCCTTGATCACTTTACTGGCATCCCCAGAGCACCAAGGCTGTGATAATTTAAGGATTTACATAAATCTGGGAATTGTTTCTTAACACCTGCTCGGCGACTTTTTATATTGTGTGAAGTTAGTGTTACTGGCATGTAGCTTTTCCTCCTCTTGTTTGTCGAGTGGAGCTTCGTCTCGCTCACTTACGATTGAAAACAAACTACCCAACGAGTGAAACTTGAAGCCATGGCAGTGAGTCCTAAAAATCATTGGCCTGTAACTTTTAGAACTCATCTGCCATGGGTTCAAACCCCCACCCGTTCCGGGATTTATTCGCTGACTCCTGGTTTACGCATTTCCTTTATTTACACTGGTGGTATTTATAAACATTAATGCCAGTTTTTGAGAATGAGTGAGCAGTGACTGAGCACTGACTTACACTTATTTTCCTTCAGATCTCGACCGTTGCAACCTTTAAACTGCTGAACTCCGCGAGTGAACCTGAAGTCTGCTTCCTCATACCCATCATCTTGGTCTAGAACACCAGACACATAGTCTGCTTTTTTGTGTAGTTCTTAGCACTTCTTAAGACTGTAATACTTCCTTTCTGTCACTGGAAGAATATGAGACCGGGTCTTGAGGAAGGAAATACTCAGACCCTTCCAACCCCCACTATAAAGACCCCCTCCACCACCATCCAAGGCACTACAACAACCATCTAGGGACTCCATCACAACCTCTACAACCATTCAGAGATTCCACTACCTTCAAAACCATCCAGGGACTCCACTACCACCTCTACAACCATCCAGGGACTCCACTACCACGTCTACAACCATCCAGGGGCTCCACTACCACGTCAACAACCATCTAGGGACTTCACTACCACCTCTACAACCATCCAGGGACTCCACCACCACCACCATTTGGATTAGTCAGGAATTTTCTTCCATGACTAAGTTTTATATCATATTTTCCTCATGACTGCCGAGAACATGCTCTAATTTTGAATTATTTTCATATGATATATATGTAGGTAAAATATACACATGCAATACAATGCAGAACAAGACACATGGGGATGGGAATCTTTAGCTCTAGATCTTTCGCAGTCTCGTGTGTCGTCAGGAGCTATGCAATGTTCCAAGACAGCAACATATAGGAGGGGAAATTCTCTAACACAGAGTGAGGACCGTCACCGACCCAAACACATTACCCCCGCCCAGTCCCCTCACACCTTTCTGGGGTAAGGGGAAGGTGGTCACCTCAGAGGTTGACAGAAGGCAAGTTACAGAATATTAAAGAAACGCAGCAGTCAGCCCAAAACGCATCTAATCGATATCAAGTGATCTAATACCATATGGAATCAATTACCTAAGTCCTAAGTGGTTAATACACCCAGACACTCAAGCTAAATGTAACATTGTATTATTATATGAATCAAATTAGCTAGTTGTCAGCCTATACTATCATACGTCACAGAATGTTCCAGAAAGTGTCAGCAGATAAGATTAAAACACATTTACCTACTACCTACATATTTGCCTAACGAGCTCCGTGACAATTGCACTGTTTCTAAACACTAAGACCACAGAGACGACGTCCATAGGCTATTTTAAGAAACTCACAGATACGATATTATGTAAAATGTAGTCACATAAACCTGTGTAATTGCACTCGTGTGCAGAGCCTAAGCAGACCACAAATATTGTGGAATTTCCCATATACGGCACTCGAGAAGGTGGAACGGGTTAAACGTGTGGGACAGTATCATAGACTACTCTCAAAACGAAACTAGAGTAATTGAGTGCTAACACGGGCACACCCACCTAAGGGAATGTCCAATCTCCATAGCTCCTGACGATGCACTGGAGTGCGAAAGATCTAGAGCAAAGGATTTCCATCCCAATGTGGCTTTTTCCGCATATATTAACACACATTAACACCAAGGTTGGGTGCCCCGAAAAAGATACTTTCACCATCATTCACTCCATCACTGTCTTGCCAGAGGGGTGCTTACACTACAGTTATAAAACTGCAACATTAACACCCGTCCTTCAGAGTGTAGACACTGTACTTCCCATCTCCAGGACTCAAGTCCGACCTGCTCATATAAAATTAAGTCCTTTCTAAAATTTTCTCTTATATGTTTAAAAATATATTTCTTTCATTTATGTTCATGTAAAAATTAACAATTTTGTACCAAAAGAACCTTAGAAAACTTACCTAACCTTATTATAACAAGCAAAATTCAGTTTAGCCTAATCCAACTGAATATATTTTAGATAAGTTTACAATAATTTGATAATAAACAAACACAATGAAATTATATATATATATATATATATATATATATATATATATATATATATATATATATATATATATATATATATATATATATATATGTCGTGCCGAATATGTAAAACTGGTCAATTAGCAAGAACTCATTTAAAATTAAGTCCTTTCTAAAATTTTCTCTTATACGTTTAAAGATATATTTTTTTCATTAATGTTAATGTAAAAAATTTTAATTTTGCACCAAAAGAAACTTTGAAAACTTACCTAACCTTATTATAACAAGTGCAATTTATTTTAGCCTAATCCAACTCAATGTATTTTAAATACGTTTACAATAATTTAATACTAAACAAACACAATGAAATATATTTTTTTCGTTAGGTTCAGAACGATTTGGGCGAAATTATTGCATACACAAATTTTCGCTTGTCCTATATGGCAAGATCGCAAGTTCTGCCTATTCGGCACGACATATCATATATATATATATATATATATATATATATATATATATATATATATATATATATATATATATATATATATATATATATATATATATATATATATTTGTTGTTTTGTTAGGTTCAGAATGATTTTTGCGAAATTACTGCATACGCAAAATTTTCGCTTTCCTTATTCGACAAGCGTTGCTGTTTAAGCCAAAATCGCAAGTTTTATATATTCGGCATGGCGCATATATATATATATATATATATATATATAGATATATATATATATATATATATATATATATATATATATATATATATATATATATATATATATAGATATGTATGTATGTATGTATGCATGCGTTTAATTTTATATACAATAACTTTAATTAAAATAATAAGACTGTTTAATGCAAACATTATAAGAAACACTTTGAAAAATCTGTTCTGAGCACATTGGTAATTTTGACATTATGATAAAAAATAATAATTAAACTGTTGTTACTACAAAATAGGAATAAGCAAAACATTACGATAAATGGAAGAACTGATTATCACAGAAAGAGAGAAACTCATTTCTTCCATTTTCAGAGAAGGAATATTTTCACTTTTGTAAATAAACAACTGATGGGAGATTTGGTCTTTCCATTTCTCGACTTGAAAGTTAATATTAATAAATGGTTCAAAAAACCGATAAATGAGACACTTGTGCAATTTTTGAGTAACTTTATTCTGGAAGAAGCCGCTGGCTGGTCAAACGTTCCCAGAATAACGATACCCAAATACCATGGTTTTTTTTTTTATCCTCCTGGAGCATTAAGTAATAGTGTTATCAAAATATGAACGTTATCTTACCCTCCTAGATCGCTAAATTATTTTAGAGCAGCGAGGAGGAAGCTGGAGGTACAGATGTCATGTCTGAGGGCAATGTTTGGTGTGAATATTAGGTAGAAAATACTTAGTCTGAAATTAGGAAAAGGTGTGAGCTTATGTAAACTATTATTTACGGGGGATATTGAGATGGATTGGGCATACAGAGTGCGCAAAACAGGAGAGTAGGAGGACATGCAGATCTTAGGAAGAAGGAGGAAGGGGTAGGGGGTCGCTCCAGTAAGTGTTGTTGGGAAAAAGTTACATTTATAAAGAGATTCATGAAAACCGATGAGCCGGACTTAAGTTCTGGTTGAGAGAAGTACAGTACCTGCTCTCTAAAGGACGGGTGGGGATGCTGAGGTTCGGAAGGCTGTCTGAGATGTGATGTTGGCACGTTCCTAATAAGACAGTGATTGAGCGAATGGCGGTAAAAATACAGATGGAGATAATCGGTCCCTCAGCCTAGAAGCTGCTGATGTTGAACATTGTCTCTTGATTCTTGATAAATCTGAAGCACGGGCAAGAAAAATGGGTGCTTTATATATATAGTATAAACCTTGGTAATAAATACCGACAAGCTGGTTTAGAAAAACACGTAAGCAAACACTAGGACATTTATTAGAAGACGTTTCGGTCCTGGGACGTTGATATCACACTTTCAACATACAAAGTTTGAAACACATTATATATAGGCGGAGAGTGAGGTGTCAGTGACACATGGTGACCAGAAGAATACCATATTGGGATGAGGACA
Source organism: Cherax quadricarinatus (assembly GCF_038502225.1). NCBI lineage: Eukaryota > Metazoa > Arthropoda > Malacostraca > Decapoda > Parastacidae > Cherax > Cherax quadricarinatus. The sequence continues at coordinate 25,695,983 of NC_091332.1, forward strand.
GGTAGACGATGAGATCATGTGGCTTGTGTTGCTGGGTTGGTGGTGCTTTGCCTGGTTGAGTATCACATATGCTAATGTTTTAGAAATTTTGTAGTTTCCAGTGTAACGTTCTATTGTGTCCGTGACGGCGGTCATCGAGGTTTCCCGACACCGTCAGCGTCTAAGGTCTTGTTCGGTGAGAACGAGTTGTGCCTCATTCCAGTTCATCAAATGCCCCATGGAGTCCCTGTGGCGGACACAGGCGTACTTTAACCCTTTCAGGGTTTCGGCCTTACTAGTACGGCTTACGCACCAGGGTTTTTGACGTACTAGTACGCCTAAATTCTAGCGCCCTCAAATCTAGTGAGAGAAAGCTGGTAGGCCTACATATGAAAGAATGGGTCTATGTGGTCAGTGTGCGCGGTATAAAAAAAAAATCCTGCAGCACACAGTGCATAATGAGAAAAAAAAAATTTGACCGTGTTTTTGGATTAAAATAGCGACTTTGCACTGTATTTTCGTATGGTATTTATTGTTGTATTCTAGTTTTCCTGGTCTCATTTTATAGAATGGAAGACATATTACAGAAATTGCGATGATTTTGACTGGTTTTACAACGAAAAGTACCTTGAAATTGAGCTCAAAGTAGCAGAAATGTTCGATTTTTATCAAAGTTCAAAAGTAAACAAATCATACTATGCGTCCAATACACATCAACTGGTGAGTCTAATATTCTTTCACAAGTGCGCTGATATTATTTATACCATTTCTACACTAATGCAGTAGTCTTCATAACAGTAAATCTTCTATTTTTTGTGAGAATAAAAATTCAACGTGGAAAGCAAAAGAATGTAAGAGGGGCGTGGGGACGTGACTAATGAACAGAGAAAATGTTATTTTAGTGCCAGGAATGTCTTTCTTGTTTATTCTGGACCCTATTCGGAAATTGGCATCTTTTGAAATTTGTGTGAAATTGGCAAAATTGCTAAATTCTGACCACTGTATTGGATAGTTGAAATCGGTAAATGGGTGGTTTCTTGTACTCACTCGATAGAATAAATGGAGTTCTAGCGAAATAGGTATGATTTTTGTCGACTAGTACACTGGAATTGGCCGAAAATAGGGCTCAAAGTGGGCAAAATTGCCGATGCGTAAACATCGTCGAGACCGCTAACTTCGCGAGAGCATAATTCCGTAAGTTTTCCATCAAATTTCATACTTTTGGTATCATTATGATGGGGAAAAGATTCTCTATCTTTTCATAAGAAAAAATAATTTTTTTTTAAATTTGGGCAACCCTGACAACAAGTCTCTGAGAGGGCCTGTCGACCCTGATTCAATCGTCTCGTAATGAAGCTTCCTTCTGAGCATATCGCATTTCATCGGCGCATTCTCTAAGGTAGGCGTAAAAAGAAGGAGAGAAAGGGTGTCTAGATGTCGTGGGTTATCGAGGAGTGGACCTGGGTGCCACCATCATTACGTGCCGCTCAGATTCGTGCTTCAATTCCCACTCCTGACAGAAGAACGGCAGAATATATACTCAGCCAAACTACCACTGCCAACATCCATCAAAAACTGAAGCTATCACGAAAACTACAAGACTTGTGCTCGCACATCAAATGGAGCGAAATGGGACGACCAGAAATCATAAATAACTTATCTTCCTATACACTAACCGCCACCGAGACAAGCCCTGAGCCTGGGGCTCAAGTTCACTACTGGAATCAACAAGAAACATCATCTGGTGGACATGGTAACCAAGAACCAACCTTCTGGGGACTCCGAATTTCATAAGGGTTTCGTTCAAGGAATTATCACTGTTGCAGCTACTGAACCCTTAAGACCAGTCATTCCCAGAAGAATACATTCAAGTACTCAGGGACTTGGCTAACAACGATATCATCATTATTACCACCTCTGACAAAGAAGGTGTAGTGTTACTCAACACTGTAGATTACAACAATAAAGCTTTAAATTTCTTCAGTGATGCCAACACATACCAGCCTGTTTCAAAATCAGTGTTACTTCAAAGCACCCAAACTTTTCTTCAGAAGAAGGCTCGTAGCATCTTACGAAAATGAAAACAAGGCACGAAACTTCTAAAACTTTTACCAAGTGAACCGAAACCAGCACGCCTGTATGGTCTTCCTGAGACACATAAGCTTAGCAACCCACTACGACCTGTCGCTTCGGGCATAGGGAGTGCACAACAAAGATTAGCTGGCCATCTTGCCAAATACCTTTCAGCACTTCTGGGCACAATCAGTCAAGCCCATCTCAAACATTCGGGTGACCTTCTCTTTCGAATTTCCAACCTGTATGCTAAAAACAAAAGCATGCCATCCTTCGATGTCACAGCCCTCTTTACCAACGTTCCTACTGATGATGCAATAAGCATTCTGAGACAGAGGCAGAGCAGAGTAAGAGTAGCTTAGGGAGACAGACACTAGTCCACTGACCCCGACACCATTGATAACAAGAGGGAATGACAGCTGGATTAAGGTCAATTGATTATCTGAGACCAACACCACCAGGCACCTCACCACATAGCATGCCCCACACACCACCAGCATCTCACCAGGCAGCCTGCCTCACAGCACCTCAACAGGCAGCCTACCTCACAGTATCTCAACAGTCAGTCTGCCCCACACCACCAGTAACTTCACCAGACAGTCTGCTACACACCACTAGCAGCTCACGAGGCATTCTATCTCACACCACCAGCACCCCACCAGGCAGCCTGCCACACACCACTAGCACCTCACCAGGCAGCCTTCCACACACCCCAGCACCTCACAAGGCAGCCTTCCACACACCACCAGCACCTCACCAGGCAGCGTGCCACACCCCAACACCTCACCAGGCACCTTTCCACACATCACCAGCACCTCACTAGGCAACCTGTCAAAGACCACCAGCATCTCACTAGGCAGCCTGTCCAACACCACCAGCACCTCACTAGGCAGCCTGTCCAACACCACCAGCACCTCACTAGGCAGCCTGTCCAACACCACCAGCACCTCACTAGGCAGCCTGTCCAACACCACCAGCACCTCACTAAGCAGCCTGTCCAACACCACCAGCACCTCACTAGGCAGCCTGTCCAACACCACCAGCACCTCACTAGGCAGCCTGTCAAACACCACCAGCACCTCACTAGGCAGCCTGTCAAACACCACCAGCACCTCACTAAGCAGCCTGTCAAACACCACCAGCACCTCACTAAGCAGCCTGTCAAACACCACCAGCACCTCACTAGGCAGCCTGTCAAACACCACCAGCACCTAACTAGGCAGCCTGTCAAACACCACCAGCACCTCACCAGGCAGCCTTCCACACACCCCAGCATCTCATCAGGCAGTCTGCCACGCACCACCAGCACCTCACCAGGCAGTCTGTCACACACTACCAACAAGTCACCAGGCAGCCTACCACACCCCCAAACACTTCAACAGGCAGACTGTCACACACCACCAGCACCTCACCATTCAGACTGCCACACGCCAACAGGCAGCCTATCACACATCACCAGCACCTCACCAGGCAGCCTGTCACACATTACCAGCACCTCACCAGGCAGCCTGTCACACACCACCAGCACCTCACCAGGCAGCCTGTCACACACCACCAGCACCTCACCAGGCAGCCTGTCACACACCACCAGCACCTCACCAGGAAGTTTGCTTCACACCACCAGCACCTCACCAGGCAGCCTGTCACACACTACCAGCACCTCACCAGGCAGCCTGTCACACACCACCAGCACCTCACCAGGCAGCCTGTCACACACCACCAGCACCTCACCAGGCAGTTTGCTTCACACCACTAACATCTCACTAGGTAGCTTGCTTCGCACCACCAGCACCTTACTAGGCAGCCTGTCACACACCACCAGCACCTCCCCAGGCAGCCTATCACACACTACCAGCACCTCACCAGGCAGCATGTCACACACCACCAGCACCTCACCAAGCAGCCTGTCACACATCAGCACCTCACCAGGCAGCCTGTCACACATCACCAGCACCTAACCAGGCAGCCTGTAACACATCGCCAGCACTTCACCAAGCAGCCTGTCACACATCAGAACCTCACCAGGCAGCTTGTCACACATCACCAGCACCTCACCAGGCAGCCTGTCACACATCACCAGCACCTCACCAGGCAGCCTGTCACACATCACCTCACCAGGCAGCCTGTCACACATCACCAGCACCTCACCAGGCAGCCTGTCACACATCACCAGCACCTCACCAGGCAGCCTGCCACACATCGCCAGCACCTCACCAGGCAGCCTGTCACACATCACCAGCACCTCACCAGGCAGCCTGTCACACATCACCAGCACCTCACCAGGCAGCCTGTCACACATCACCAGCACCTCACCAGGCAGCCTGTTACACATCGCCAGCACCTCACCAGGCAGCCTGCCACACATCACCAGCACCTCACCAGGCAGCCTGTCACACATCGCCAGCACCTCACCAGGCAGCCTGTCACACATCGCCAGCACCTCACCAGGCAGCCTGTCACACATCGCCAGCACCTCACCAGGCAGCCTGTCACACATCACCAGCACCTCACCAGGCAGCCTGTCACACATCACCAGCACCTCACCAGGCAGCCTGTCACACATCACCAGCACCTCACCAGGCAGCCTGTCACACATCACCAGGCAGCCTGCCACACATCGCCAGCACCTCACCAGGCAGCCTGTCACACATCACCAGCACCTCACCAGGCAGCCTGTCACACATCACCAGCACCTCACCAGGCAGCATGTCACACATCACCAGCACCTCACCAGGCAGACTGTCACACATCGCCAGCACCTCACCAGGCAGCCTGCCACACATCACCAGCACCTCACCAGGCAGCCTGTCACACATCACCAGCACCTCACCAGGCAGCCTGTCACACATCGCCAGCACCTCACCAGGCAGCCTGTCACACATCACCAGCACCTCACCAGGCAGCCTGTCACACATCACCAGCACCTCACCAGGCAGCCTGTCACACATCGCCAGCACCTCACCAGGCAGCCTGTCACACATCACCAGCACCTCACCAGGCAGCCTGTCACACATCGCCAGCACCTCACCAGGCAGCCTGCCACACATCGCCATTACCTTACCAGGCAGCCTGCCACACATCGCCAGCACCTCACCAGGCAGCCTTTCACACATCACCAGCACCTCACCAGGCAGCCTGTCACACATCACCAGCACCTCACCAGGCAGCCTGTCACACATCACTAGCACCTCACCAGGCAGCCTGTCACACATCACCAGCACCTCACCAGGCAGCCTGTCACGCATCACCAGCATCTCACCAGGCAGCCTGTCACACATCGCCAGCACCTCACCAGGCAGCCTGTCACACATCACCAGCACCTCACCAGGCAGCCTTTCACACATCACCAGCACCTTACCAGGCAGCCTGTCACACATCACCAGAACCTCACCAGGCAGCCTGTCACACATCGCCAGCACCTCACCAGGCAGCCTGTCACACATCGCCAGCACCTCACCAGGCAGCCTGTCACACATCGCCAGCACCTCACCAGGCAGCCTGTCACACATCACCAGCACCTTACCAGGCATCCTGTCACACATCACCAGCACCTCACCAGGCAGCCTGTCACACATCACCAGCACCTCACCAGGCAGCCTGTCACACATCACCAGCACCTCACCAGGCAGCCTGTCACACATCACTAGCACCTCACCAGGCAGCCTGTCACACTTCGCCAGCACCTCACCAGGCAGCCTGTCACGCATCACCAGCATCTCACCAGGCAGTCTGTCACACATCGCCAGCACCTCACCAGGCAGCCTGTCACACATCACCAGCACCTCACCAGGCAGCCTGTCACACATCACCAGCACCTTACCAGGCAGCCTGTCACACATCACCAGAACGTCACCAGGCAGCCTGTCACACATCGCCAGCACCTCACCAGGCAGCCTGTCACACATCGCCAGCACCTCACCAGGCAGCCTGTCACACATCACCAGCACCTCACTAGGCAGCCTGCCACACATCGCCAGCACCTCACCAGGCAGCCTGTCACACATCACCAGTACCTCACCAGGCAGCCTGTCACACATATCCAGCACCTCACCAGGCAGCCTGCCACACATCACCAGCACCTCACCAGGCAGCCTGTCACACATCGCCAGCACCTCACCAGGCAGCCTGTCACACATCACCAGGCAGCCTGTCACACATCGCCAGCACCTCACCAGGCAGCCTGTCACACATCACCAGCACCTCACCAGGCAGCCTGTCACACATCACCAGCACCTCACCAGGCAGCCTGTCCAACACCACCAGCACCTCACTAGGCAGCCTGTCAAACACCACCAGCACCTCACTAGGCAGCCTGTCAAACACCACCAGCACCTCACTAAGCAGCCTGTCAAACACCACCAGCACCTCACTAAGCAGCCTGTCAAACACCACCAGCACCTCACTAAGCAGCCTGTCAAACACCACCAGCACCTCACTAGGCAGCCTGTCAAACACCACCAGCACCTAACTAGGCAGCCTGTCAAACACCACCAGCACCTCACCAGGCAGCCTGTCACACATATACAGCACCTCACCAGGCAGTCTGCCACACATCACCAGCACCTCACCAGGCAGCCTGTCACACATCGCCAGCACCTCACCAGGCAGCCTGTCACACATCACCAGGCAGCCTGTCACACATCAGCACCTCACCAGGCAGCCTGTCACAAATCACCAGCACCTCACCAGGCAGCCTGTCACACATCACCAGCACCTCACCAGGCAGCCTGTCACACATCACCAGCACCTCACCAGGCAGCCTGTCACACATCACCAGGCAGCCTGCCACACATCGCCAGCACCTCACCAGGCAGCCTGTCACACATCACCAGCACCTCACCAGGCAGCCTGTCACACATCACCAGCACCTCACCAGGCAGCCTGTCACACATCACCAGCACCTCACCAGGCAGCCTGTCACACATCGCCAGCACCTCACCAGGCAGCCTGCCACACATCACCAGCACCTCACCAGGCAGCCTGTCACACATCACCAGCACCTCACCAGGCAGCCTGTCACACATCGCCAGCACCTCACCAGGCAGCCTGTCACACATCGCCAGCACCTCACCAGGCAGCCTGTCACACATCGCCAGCACCTCTCCAGGCAGCCTGTCACACATCACCAGCACCTCACCAGGCAGCCTGTCACACATCACCAGCACCTCACCAGGCAGCCTGTCACACATCACCAGGCAGCCTGTCACACATCGCCAGCACCTCACCAGGCAGCCTGTCACACATCACCAGCACCTCACCAGGCAGCCTGTCACACATCGCCAGCATCTCACCAGGCAGCCTGTCACACATCACTAGCACCTCACCAGGCAGCCTGTCACACATCACCAGCACCTCACCAGGCAGCCTGTCACACATCACCAGCACCTCACCAGGCAGCCTGTCACACATCGCCAGCACCTCACCAGGCAGCCTGCCACACATCACCAGCACCTCACCAGGCAGCCTGTCACACATCACCAGCACCTCACCAGGCAGCCTGTCACACATCGCCAGCACCTCACCAGGCAGCCTGTCACACATCGCCAGCACCTCACCAGGCAGCCTGTCACACATCGCCAGCACCTCTCCAGGCAGCCTGTCACACATCACCAGCACCTCACCAGGCAGCCTGTCACACATCACCAGCACCTCACCAGGCAGCCTGTCACACATCACCAGGCAGCCTGTCACACATCGCCAGCACCTCACCAGGCAGCCTGTCACACATCACCAGCACCTCACCAGGCAGCCTGTCACACATCGCCAGCATCTCACCAGGCAGCCTGCCACACATCGCCAGCACCTTACCAGGCAGCCTGTCACACATCGCCAGCACCTCACCAGGCAGCCTGTCACACATCACCAGCACCTCACCAGGCAGCCTGTCACGCATCACCAGCATCTCACCAGGCAGCCTGTCACACATCACCAGCACCTCACCAGGCAGCCTGTCACACATCACCAGCACCTCACCAGTCAGCCTGTCACACATCACCAGCACCTCACCAGGCAGCCTGTCACACATCACCAGAACCTCACCAGGCAGCCTGTCACACATCGCCAGCACCTCACCAGGCAGCCTGTCACACATCGCCAGCACCTCACCAGGCAGCCTGTCACACATCACCAGCACCTCACTAGGCAGCCTGCCACACATCGCCAGCACCTCACCAGGCAGCCTGTCACACATCACCAGCACCTCACCAGGCAGCCTGTCACACATCACCAGCACCTCACCAGGCAGCCTGTCACACATATCCAGCACCTCACTAGGCAGCCTGCCACACACCACCACCTCACCAGGCAGCCTGTCACACATCGCCAGCACCTCACCAGGCAGCCTGTCACACACCACCAGCACCTCACCAGGCAGCCTGTCACACATCGCCAGCACCTCACCAGGCAGCCTGCCACACACCACCTCACCAGGCAGCCTGTCACACATCACCAGCACCTCACCAGGCAGCCTGTCACACATCACCAGCACCTCAACAGGCAGCCTGTCACACATCACCAGCACCTCACCAGGCAGCCTGTCACACATCGCCAGCACCTCACCAGGCAGCCTATCACACATCACCAGCACCTCACCAGGCAGCCTGTCACACATCACCAGCACCTCACCAGGCAGCCTGTCACACATCGCCAGCACCTCACCAGGCAGCCTGTCACACATCACCAGCACCTCACCAGGCAGCCTGTCACACATCGCCAGCACCTCACCAGGCAGCCTATCACACATCACCAGCACCTCACCAGGCAGCCTGCCACACATCACCAGCACCTCACCAGGGAGCCTGTCACACATCACCAGCACCTCACCAGGCAGCCTGTCACACATGACCAGCACCTCACCAGGCAGCCTGTCACACATCACCAGCACCTCACCAGGCAGCCTGTCACACATGACCAGCACCTCACCAGGCAGCCTGTCACACATCACCAGCACCTCACCAGGCAGCCTGTCACACATCACCAGCACCTCACCAGGGAGCCTGTCACACATGACCAGCACCTCACCAGGCAGCCTGTCACACATGACCAGCACCTCACCAGGCAGCCTGTCACACATCACCAGCACCTCACCAGGCAGCCTGTCACACATCACCAGCACCTCACCAGGCAGCCTGTCACACATCACCAGGCAGCCTGTCACACATCACCAGCACCTCACCAGGCAGCCTGTCACACATCACCAGCACCTCACCAGGCAGCCTGTCACACATCACCAGCACCTCACCAGGGAGCCTGTCACACATCACCAGCACCTCATCAGGCAGCCTGTCACACATCACCAGCACCTCACCAGGCAGCCTGTCACACATCACCAGCACCTCACCAGGCAGCCTGTCACACATCACCAGCAGCTCACCAGGCAGCCTGTCACACATCGCCAGCATCTCACCAGGCAGCCTGCCACACAACGCCAGCACCTCACCAGGCAGCCTGTCACACATCGCCAGCACCTCACCAGGCAGCCTGTCACGCATCACCAGCACCTCACCAGGCAGCCTGTCACACATCACCAGCACCTCAACAGGCAGCCTGTCACACATCGCCAGCACCTCACCAGGCAGCCTGTCACGCATCACCAGCATCTCACCAGGCAGCCTGTCACACATCGCCAGCACCTCACCAGGCAGCCTGTCACACATAACCAGCACCTCACCAGTCAGCCTGTCACACATCACCAGCACCTCACCAGGCAGCCTGTCACACATCACCAGAACCTCACCAGGCAGCCTGTCACACATCGCCAGCACCTCACCAGGCAGCCTGTCACACATCGCCAGCACCTCACCAGGCAGCCTGTCACACATCACCAGCACCTCACCAGGCAGCCTGTCACACATCACCAGCACCTCACCAGGCAGCCTGTCACACATCGCCCGCACCTCACCAGGCAGCCTGTCACACATCACCAGCACCTCACCAGGCAACCTGTCACACATATCCAGCACCTCACCAGGCATCCTGCCACACACCACCACCTCACCAGGCAGCCTGTCACACATCGCCAGCACCTCACCAGGCAGCCTGTCACACACCACCAGCACCTCACTAGGCAGCCTGTCACACATCACCAGCACCTCACCAGGCACCCTGTCACACATCGCCAGCACCTCACCAGGCAGCCTGCCACACACCACCTCACCAGGCAGCCTGTCACACATCACCAGCACCTCACCAGGCAGCCTGTCACACATCACCAGCACCTCAACAGGCAGCCTGTCACACATCACCAGCACCTCACCAGGCAGCCTGTCACACATCGCCAGCACCTCACCAGGCAGCCTATCACACATCACCAGCACCTCACCAGGCAGCCTGCCACACATCACCAGCACCTCACCAGGGAGCCTGTCACACATGACCAGCACCTCACCAGGCAGCCTGTCACACATGACCAGCACCTCACCAGGCAGCCTGTCACACATCACCAGCACCTCACCAGGCAGCCTGTCACACATCACCAGCACCTCACCAGGCAGCCTGTCACACATCACCAGCACCTCACCAGGCAGCCTGTCACACATGACCAGCACCTCACCAGGCAGCCTGTCACACATCACCAGCACCTCACCAGGCAGCCTGTCACACATCACCAGCACCTCACCAGGTAGCCTGTCACACATCACCAGCACCTCACCAGGCAGCCTGTCACACATCACCAGCACCTCACCAGGCAGCCTGTCACACATCACCAGCACCTCACCAGGCAGCCTGTCACACATCGCCAGCACCTCACCAGGCAGCCTGTCACACATCACCAGCACCTCACCAGGCAGCCTGTCACACATCACCAGCACCTCACCAGGCAGCCTGTCACACATGACCAGCACCTCACCAGGCAGCCTGTCACACATCACCAGCACCTCACCAGGCAGCCTGTCACACATCACCAGCACCTCACCAGGCAGCCTGTCACACATCACCAGCACCTCACCAGGCAGCCTGTCACACATCACCAGCACTTCACCAGGGAGCCTGTCACACATGACCAGCACCTCACCAGGCAGCCTGTCACACATGACCAGCACCTCACCAGGCAGCCTGTCACACATCACCAGCACCTCACCAGGCAGCCTGTCACACATCACCAGGCAGCCTGTCACACATCACCAGCACCTCACCAGGCAGCCTGTCACACATCACCAGCACCTCACCAGGCAGCCTGTCACACATCACCAGCACCTCACCAGGGAGCCTGTCACACATCACCAGCACCTCACCAGGCAGACTGTCACACATCACCAGCACCTCACCAGGCAGCCTGTCACACATCACCAGGCAGCCTGTCACACATCACCAGCACCTCACCAGGCAGCCTGTCACACATCACCAGCACCTCACCAGGCAGCCTGTCACACATCACCAGCACCTCACCAGGCAGCCTGTCACACATCACCAGCACCTCACCAGGCAGCCTGTCACACATCACCAGCACCTCACCAGGCAGCCTGTCACACATCACCAGGCAGCCTGTCACACATCACCAGCACCTCACCAGGCAGCCTGTCACACATCACCAGCACCTCACCAGGCAGCCTGTCATACATCACCAGCACCTCACCAGGCAGCCTGCCACACATCACCAGCACCTCACCAGGCAGCCTGCCACACATCACCAGCACCTCACCAGGCAGCCTGTCACACATCACCAGCACCTCCCCAGGCAGCCTGCCACACATCACCAGCACCTCACCAGGCAGCCTGTCACACATCACCAGCACCTCCCCAGGCAGCCTGTCACACATCACCAGCACCTCACCAGGCAGCCTGTCACACATCACCAGCACCTCACCAGGCAGCCTGTCACACATCAATAGCACCTCACCAGGCAGCCTGCCACACATCACCACCTCACCAAGTAGCCTAACATAAAAACATAAAAAATGAGTAATATTGCAGGCCTACTGGCCCATACAAGGCAGGTCCTTATCTAAACCTCCCTTACCCAAAGCTACCCAAGAATTTACTTCTGTACCCACACCAATCAAACCCAGCCCCTCCCACTCATATATTTGTCCAGTCTCTTTTTGAAGCCACCCAAGGTCCTAGCCTCGATCACCCTACTAGGAAGATTGTTCCACGCTACCACAACTCCGTTCAAAAAGCAGTACTTACCTACCTATGTCCTTTCTAAATCTAAATTTATCCAACTTAAATCCCTTATTTCTGGTTCTTACCTATTTCGACGTCCTCAGCACTTTATTATCACCTTTGTTTATGCCCAACATCCACTTATAAATATCGATGATAAATTCCCTACTCCTTCGTCTCTCCAGAGAGTGGAGATTCAAGGCTCTATGTTTATCTTCATATGGGAGATTCCTTTGACAGTAAATCATTTTAGTCATTCTTCTCTTTATATTCTCCAAAATTGAGCGGCATAATCCAAATGAAGCCTCAATGGTGATGTATAGATCTGTAAAATAACTTTTAAACTTCTGTTACTTATACTTCCTGAAATAAATTCTAGTAATCTGTTCTGGCTCTTCGACTGATCTTATTTTCCTGGGTCCTTTGCCTTCCGTACCTCTTCCATTCTCTAATGCACTTAGTTTTTCCCTCCCTTCCCATTCGGGTAAACCAAGGACTCACTTTGGTCTTCCCATTAATTTTGTTGCCCTTGGGAATAAACCTTTCCTCTGCCGCATTGCATTTTGTTGTTACATATTCCTTATTGAGCACACTTAGGCACTGTTGTCTTGGCTTTAGATTTCTGCTTACCATGACTCCCAAGTCTTTTTCACATTCTGTATGATCAAGCTCTACTTCACCTAGTTTATAACTTCGAGGGTTATTTTTGTTACCAAGGACTAGTACTTTACACATGTTCACATTGAATTTCATCTGCCATTTTTCAGACAAATCCTCCTGGAGTTCATTGGTATCCTCCTCAGAATGAATCATACAGCGTATTTTTGTATCAGCAAATTTGCTTATGTCACTTGTAACTCCTTCGTCAAGGTCATTAATGTAAAGTAAAAGGACACAAGTGCAACTAATGTGACATTTATTGTGGCAACGTTTCGCTCTCCAGGAGCTTTATCAAGCCATTACAAACAATACATGGACACAGAGGGTATATAAAGGCTCAGAGTGAGGTGAATACTAGTGAGGTACCATTTCGATGTTCACTAGTGGTAGTAGTAGTAGTAGTAGTAGTAGTGGTAGTGACAAAAGTAATACAATATGGTAGAGCAATTAATTCGTACATGAGTAAAAGGATATAAAAGCTATTACTTGGGTAACATAAAAAAAAGGTTGGACAAATATAAACTGGAATGAGGCAGCTTGTTTCAGTGTTCACTCTCTGTGCTTTGTGTAGTATAACAGGAGAGACTATGTGATGGCAGGGTTTACTGTTTTCAGGAGGATTCTTGCTAAGACTTCGGAGATGGTGAAGCTGCCGTTGTTTTGTTTAATTGTATTCGAAACAGCGATCAGTGCTGATTCAAGGCACTTGCGTGTGCGGAAATTAGTTTCTTTTATCACTAATTGGGCGTCTCTGAATTTGTCCAACCTTTTTTTTATGTTACCCAAGTAATAGCTTTTATATCCTTTTACTCATGTACGAATTAATTGCTCTACCATATTGTATTACTTTTGTCACTACCACTACTACTACTACTACCACTAGTGAACATCGAAATGGTACCTCACTAGTATTTACCTCACTCTGAGCCTTTATATACCCTCTGTGTCCATGTATTGTTTGTAATGGCTTGATAAAGCTCCTGGAGAGCGAAACGTTGCCACAATAAATGTCACATTAGTTGCACTTGTGTCCTTTTACTTTACATATTGTCGGTAATTCCACCAACTTTATTACAAGGTCATTAATGTAAATTATGAACAGCAGAGGGCCTAACACTGATCCTTGTGGAACGCCACTAGTGAATAATCCCCATTCAGATTTGACCCAATTAATGGAAACTCTCTACTTTCTATTGGTAAGCCATGCCTCTATCCATGCTAGAACTTTACCTCTTATACCATGAGCTGCCACTTTTCTTAAAAGTCTTTTGTGAAGTACTCTATCGAAGACTTTACTAAAATCCAAACAAGCAATATCATATTCTTTAACACTGTTTACTGCCTCAAATGTTTTATTGAAGAACGTCAGTAAATTTGTCAGGCAGGAACGACCTCTCGTGAACCCATGCTGAGATTCATTAATCAAATTATGCTCTTCAAGTTGACTTCTAATAATATCAGCTATAAATGATTCTAATAATTTGCCTACTATAGATGTCAGGCTTACTGGACAGTAATTTCAAGGAATGGACTTATCCCTGATTTGAATATAGGAACCACGTTTGTCATCTTCCACATCTCTGGCACAACACCAGTAAGGATGGACACATTAAACACACTCGTTAGTGGCTGACTAAGTTCCATCTTGCATTTGTTAAGTACCCTGGAAAGGTTGGTAGGTAAGACACATAGGCAACAGCTAGGCAACCTTATTCCGAAACGTTTCGCCTACACAGTAGGCTTCTTCAGTCGAATACAGAAAGTAGGCAGGAACAGTAGAGAAGACGATGTAATCAGTCCATCACCCTTAAAGTCGTAGAATTTGAGGCTGTCAGTCCCTCGGCCTGGAGAAGTTCAGTTCCATAGTCAGGAACTATCTGAAGATCAAGCGACAGTGCGGAGACTTAAATACTGTCGGAAGGAGAGGTGCAGAGTAGTAGTAGTAGTAGTAGTGAGAATGTAACCACTGAAAGGTCAGGTCCCTCTCAGATCCAACAATTCTCACTTGAAAAGTTTGTCCAGGGTGTTTTCTGTATCAAGATGCTATGTGTTGCAGTGTCTGACAAGATGAACATCAAAATGGTATACAATACCGACAGGTTGGTAGGTAAGACACATAGGCAACAGCTAGGCAACCTTATTCCGAAACGTTTCGCCTACACAGTAGGCTTCTTCAGTCGAATACAGAAAGTAGGCAGGAACAGTAGAGAAGACGATGTAATCAGTCCATCACCCTTAAAGTCGTAGAATTTGAGGTTGTCAGTCCCTCGGCCTGGAGAAGTTCAGTTCCATAGTCAGGAACTATCTGAAGATCAAGCGACAGTGCGGAGACTTAAATACTGTCGGAAGGAGAGGTGAGAGGGACCTGACCTTTCAGTGGTTACATTCTCACTACTACTACTACTACTCTGCACCTCTCCTTCCGACAGTATTTAAGTCTCCGCACTGTCGCTTGATCTTCAGATAGTTCCTGACTATGGAACTGAACTTCTCCAGGCCGAGGGACTGACAACCTCAAATTCTACGACTTTAAGGGTGATGGACTGATTACATCGTCTTCTCTACTGTTCCTGCCTACTTTCTGTATTCGACTGAAGAAGCCTACTGTGTAGGCGAAACGTTTCGGAATAAGGTTGCCTAGCTGTTGCCTATGTGTCTTACCTACCAACCTGTCGGTATTGTATACCATTTTGATGTTCATCTTGTCAGACACTGCAACACATAGCATCTTGATACAGAAAACACCCTGGACAAACTTTTCAAGTGAGAATTGTTGGATCTGAGAGGGACCTGACCTTTCAGTGGTTACATTCTCACTACTACTACTACTACTCTGCACCTCTCCTTCCGACAGTATTTAAGTCTCCGCACTGTCGCTTGATCTTCAGATAGTTCCTGACTATGGAACTGAACTTCTCCAGGCCGAGGGACTGACAACCTCAAATTCTACGACTTTAAGGGTGATGGACTGATTACATCGTCTTCTCTACTGTTCCTGCCTACTTTCTGTATTCGACTGAAGAAGCCTACTGTGTAGGCGAAACGTTTCGGAATAAGGTTGCCTAGCTGTTGCCTATGTGTCTTACCTACCAACCTGTCGGTATTGTATACCATTTTGATGTTCTTCAAGTACCCTGGAAAACAACTCTTCGGGTCCCGGGGACTTATTTTGCTTCTGTTTATCTATCTGTTTGATAATCATGTCCCTCGTGACAGTAATATTAGTTAATTTCAATTCTTCAGGAACTGAATAAGTGTTAATTTCTGGATACTTAATTACGTCTTCCTGTGTAAAGACTGACAAAAAAAGAAAGTCATTAAATAGAGAACACATTTCCAGTTCGTTATCTGTCAGCTGTCCATTCCCAATTTTCAGAGGTCCTACTTTTTCCTTCACCTTCTTCCTATACACCTGAAAGAACCCTTCTGGATTAGTCTTTGATTCATAAGCAACTCTAATTTCATTGTCACGTTTAGCCTTTCTAATCCCCCTTTTTACTTCTCTTTTATAATGAATATATTGGTAAATAAGGTTAACCCCTCCTCTTTTGATGCGCCTATAAATTCCCCTTTTCTCCCCTAATAGATACTTTAGCCTCCTGTTAATCCATTTGGGATCGTTATTATTTGACCTAATTTCTCTCTGGGGAATACATATACTGAGCACGTTGTGCATCATTAAGGAAAAAATCATAAACCCAGATCCCTTCGCAATCCTAAGTATGATCATCAATAAAATCGTTAACTAGATTACCCCAATCGAGGTTAGACAGGTGTTCCCTAAGTCCAATATAATCGGCAGAACGAAAATCGGGGACTTTTACCGTTTTACCCTTATTCTGGTACTCCCAGGTAATATTAAAAATAATGGATTTATGATCACTTGCGCCAAGCTCTTCAGTGATCTTCACAATGTTTACAAGGGTTTCTTTATTTGACAAGACCAGGTCGAGCAAATTATTAACTCTGGTAGGCTCTGTTACACACTGTTCCAGAAAACAGTCCTAATCTACTTCCCTTAATTCACTGGATTCCAGATTACTGGTCAAAGAAGTCCAGTCTATTTGACTAAAGCTAAAATCCCCTATCACTACGTTATTGTGTCTAGAAGCCCTAACAATTTAGGTTTTCTTAACCATCTAGAAATTCTACCAAAATAGATTCTGTTACTGATCCATCTATTTTTATACTTGTTTTTATGTAACAATTTATATTTTCTCGTACATATAATGCAACTCCACCCCCTTTCCCGTTATATCTATCTACATGACACTCAACAATCATATGCCGACTCTTTAACTTATTCCATGTTTCAGTTATTACAATGACATAATGTTCCCAGCACATGTTACCAAATGTAATTCCTTAATTTTATTTCTGGCGCTTTGACAGTCAGTATAAAATACATTAGTAAGTTTCTTCTTGTGGACCTTTTTCCTATTCAGCTTTTCTTTTACACAATTTCTGTCACTATCATTACCCTGTGTTACTCGATGATTGTTATTGTTAAGATTTATGATATCAAAGCCTAAATCAATATTTCAACACTCATTATTTTCCATTACTTAACCCATACCTCTAACTAATCCTGGTTTAAAGCCCTAACAACATCAACTGAGCTAGCGAGAAAACCCACACCTACCCTGGATAAGTGAACCCCATCACTGGCATACATGTCATTTCGGTGATAGAAGTTGTCCCAGTTGTCAATGAATTGTACTGCAATATCCTTACAGTGTTTGTCCAGCTAGCAATTTATACCAACTGCTCAGGACAGCCATTCATTTCCAACATCCCTTCTTGGCAAAATGCCACATAAAACAGGGCTCCCTCCCTTCTTCCTAATAATGTCTATTGCTGCCTAATACCTTCTAAATCCTCACTTCTGTGCTTGCCTGCATCACTGCCTCTAACACTGAGGCAGATAATAGGATAGATCCCATTACCATACATGATGTTGTCAAGTCGGCTAACAAAATCCTCCATCCTGGCCCCAGGGAAGCACACCCTCTGTCGTGATAAATGGTTTAAAACCAACAAGTTGAAGATTGAGACACGCAACATATGAACTTTTATCCTACTTGAAAGAAAAATGAAAAATAAAATATAAAAATGATATCTGAATTCAAGGCTAATATGTACAATTAGACTTGGGTATCTGGTTGATGTTGACACCGCGTATTGTAGAAATTGTAGCCGTTGCTGATGATGTGGGGGGAAGGGGTTACAGCTGAGTGACAACCCAACGAATAATCCGTCAAGATGATAGGAACGCAGGTCTTTTACCACTGCAAAGATGAGGGGTAGTTGCCTGGGGTTGGCTACACTTATCAGGTATGTAGATAAAAAGTGACGTCCCAGAACTCATGTGAAGCTCGTCTCCTTCAACACTGTTTCTTTAGTTGCCAGATGACCCGAGCTGACATTCAAAGCTAGAAAGAGACAAAAGTTACACACTGCTTAAGAAATCACTCTCCATGATAAGTGTAAGGCACTTAAAAGAATGGTGAGGATTTAAAGCAAAACCTGGAAATCAAGGCAGAATGAACTAAGTTTTAGAATGGGTTAAAAGTGAAGCTTTTAACCAATATATCCACTAGAATAGGAGCAGAGGCTTTTACTTACAGTTGTGCTGGGAGCTGTGAGTCAAGTGATTATCCATTAGGTTGGAGCCCCACACGTCACCTTTCCGGGTGAAGAATAAGGGGGGGGGGAATAGGGGGAGCTAGACACTGACTGTACCTTAACAAGCAGACTGGCAATCAAACTACTGCCACCATATATTCGCTGGGTACTCCTATCTGTTGAACTTTTCCCTCATAAAGGCTAACAGATTACTAGGATTTATTTCAAGAAGTATAAGTAACAGAACTTTAAAAGTTATTTTACAGCTCTATACATCACTAGTGAGGCTTCATTTGGATTATGCAGCTCAGTTTTGGTCACCTTACTACAGGTTGGATTTATTGGAGAAAATACTGAGAAGAATAACTAAAATTATTTACTGTATAAGGAATCTTCCGTATGAAAATAGACTTTGAGCCTTGAATCTTCACTCTTGAGAGTCGTAGAATAAGGGAATTTATCATCGATATTTATAAGTAGATGTTGGGCATAAACAAAGGTGATATTAATAAAGTACTGAGGGTGTCGAACCAGGTAAGAACCAGAAATAACGGATTTAACTTGGATAAATTTAGATTTAGAAAGGACATAGGTAAGTACTGGTTTTCGAACAGAGTAGTGGTAGCGTGGAACAATCTTCCGTGTAGGGTGATAGAGGCTAGGACCTAGGGTGGCTTTAAAGAGAGATTGGACAAGTATATGAGTGGGAGGGGCTCGGTTTGATTGGTGTTGTTGGTACGGGAGTAAATTCTTGGGTAAATTCATGGACCGGGCAGTGGGGGCGTTGATCCCCAGAACACGCTCCAGATATACTCCAGGTATGAATAGATGGCTGGATGAATAGACAAACTGGCCGAACGATGGATGGGTAGGTGAAAAGGTGGATGGATGGATGTTTGGGTGGATGGATGTTTGGGTGGATGGACAGTTGGGTGGATGGATGGATGGTTGGGTGGATGGATGGTTGGGTGGGTGGATTGTTGGATGGATGCATAGGTGGAGATGGGTGGATGGATGGTTAGGTGGATGGATAGATGGATGGATGGATGGGTGACAAAGGATGGATAGGTGGATAGGTGGCTGAAAGGATGGATAGGTGGATAGGTGACTGCAAGGATAGATAGGTGGATAGGTGACTGCAAGGATAGATAGGTGGATGGATGACAGGTGGATGGATAGATAGGTGGATGGATGAATGGATGGATTTAGGGATGGAAGGGGGGAGATAGGAAGGGAGACATTGAGTGAAGGAAGGAGATAGGGAGGTAGGGAGACATTGAGGGAGGGAGGATGCAGGAAGTGTAAGGCTGTGTACTGGATCAGGAGAATAAGGATGTGCGGAGCAACAGTATTGGCCTCTCATCCTGTCCCTCCTCCTTTCTCTCTCTCTCTCTCTCTCTCTCTCTCTCTCACACACGCACACACACACACACATACACACACACACACACACATATGAAAGACCCCTCGGGACCAGTGATCATGAGGTTCTGAGCTTCAAATTCATAGAGTTACAAGTGGAGAGGAAAGCTGGAAGAGCCGATGAATGAATCAGCCAAACTACAAGACAGGGGACTACGCAGGCATGAAGAAGTTCCTGCATGGGGTTCAGTGGGACAGAGAACTCTGGCAGGGAAATCAGTAAACGAGATAATGGAATATGTGACAATGATATGCAAGGAAGCTGAGGAGAGGTTTGCACCCATGAGTAACAGGAATAACGAAAAAGACAGGATGAGCCCTTGGTTCACCCAAAGGTGCAGGGAGACCAAAACCAAGCGTGCTAGAGAATGGAAGTAGTATAGGAGGCAAAGGACCCAGGAGAATAAGAACAGTCGTAGAGCCAGAAATGAATATGCCCAGGTAAGAAGGGAGGCCCAAAGACAATACGAGAATGACATAGAAGCGATAGCCAAATCTGACTCAAAGCTGTTGAACAGCCACATCAGGAGGAAAACAACAGTCAAGGACCAGGTAATAAGGCTGAGGAACGAAGGAGGGGAGATCACAAGAAATGACCAGCAAGTATGTGAGGAGATCAACATGAGATTTAAAGAAGTATTTACAGTGGAGACAGGAAGAACTCCAGGAAGTCAGAATAGGGAGGTATGCTTACAAGGGATACACCAACAAGTGCTGGATGAAATACTCACAACTGAGGAGGAGGTGAAGAAGTTCCTATGTGAACTTGATACCTCAAAGGCGCTGGGACCAGACATCTCTCCATGGGTCCTTAGAGAGGAGGCAGAAATGCTGTGTGTGCCACTAACCAAAATCTTCAAAACATACATTGAAACTGGGCCACTATCGCAGGTATGAAAGATGGTAAATGTAGTTCCAATTTTTAAGAAAGGAGACAGACATGAGGTATTAAACTACAGACTTATGTCAATGACATGTATAGTATGCAAAGTCATGGGGAAGATTATCAGGAGAAAAGTGGTGGAGCACCTAGATAGACACAAGCTTTTAAACGACAACCATCACGGTTTCAAGGAAGGAAAATCCTATATCCCAAACCTACTGGAGTTTTATGACAAGGTAATGGAAGTAAGACATGAGAGAGGGGTGGATAGATTGCATTTTCATGGACCGCAAGGCCTTCGACACAGTTCCTCACAAGAGGTTAATGCAAAAGCTAGAGGATCAGGCATGCATAAAAAGGAAATGCACTGCAATGGACCAGAGAATATCTGACAGGGAGGCAACAACGAGTCACAGTATGTGACGATGTGCCAGAGTAGGTGCCGGTGACGAGTGGGGTTCCACAGGGGTCAGTCATAGGACCTGTGCTGTTGTTGGCATGCATGAATACAATAACGGAAGGGATAGACTCAACAGTGTCCCTGTTTGCAGATGATGTGAAGTTAATGAAGAGAATTAAATCGGATGAGGATCAGGCAGGACTACAAAGAGACCTGGACAGGCTACAAGCCTGGTCCAGCACCTGACTCCTTGAATTTAACCCCACCAAATACAAAGTCATGAAGAATGGGGAAAGGCAAAGAAGACCACAAACAGAATATAGTCTACGCGGCCAAAGACTGCAAACCTCAATCAAGAAAAAAGATCTAGGGGTGAGTATAATACAAAGCACTTCTCCTGAGGGGCACATCAACAAGATAACTGGTGCAGCACATGGGCGCCTGGTAAACCTAAGAATAGCATTCCGATACCTCAATAAGGAATCGTTCAAGACTCTGTACACCATGTACGTGAGGCCCATATTGGAGTATGCAGCACCAGTTTGGAATCCACACCTGGTCAAGCACGTCAAGAAATTAGAGGAAGTGCAAAGGTTTGTAACAAGACTAGTCCCAGAGCTAAGGGGATTGTCCTATGAAGAAAGGTTAAGGGAAATCGGTCTGATGACACTGGACGACAGGAGGGTTAGGGGAGACATGGTAACGACATATACTGCGAGGAATTGACAAGGTGGACAAAGACAGGATGTTTCAGAGATGGGACACAGAAACAAGGGGTCACAATTGGAAGTTGAAGACTCCAATGAGTCAAAGGGATGTTAGGAAGTATTCCTTCAGTCATAGAGTTATCAGGAAGTGGAATAGCCTAGAGAGTGACGTAGTGGAGGCAGGAACCATACATAGTTTTAAGACGAGGTTTGAAAAAGCTCATGGAGCAGGGAGAGAGAGGACCTAGTAGCAATCAGTGAAGAGTTGGGGCCAGGAGCTATGAATCGACTCCTGCAACCACAAACAGGTGAGCACACATGCGTGCACACACACACACACACACACATACACACACACACACACACACACACAGGAGGCAGGAACCATAGCTTTAAGACGAGGTATGACAAAGCTCATGGAGCAGAGAGGACCTAGTAGCGATCAGTAAAGAGGCGGGACCAGGAGCTGAGTCTCGACCCCTGCAACCATAATTAGGTGAGTACAATTAGGCGAGTACACACACACACACACACACACACACACACTACCCTCCTTCAAACTCTCTCTCCACCTCTCCATCACTCTGTCCCCTTTCCTCCCTCCCTCATCTCATCTCTCCCCCCCTTGTAACTCCCCCCCCACACACACAAAAACAGCTCACACACACAGTACAACACCTAACCCATAAAAATAAATGGTGGCTCAGAGGGGAAGTCGAAGGCTCAGGGGATCAGAGGAAGATAGCTCTGGTAAGGAAGAATGGATGGAAGAGCAATGTAAAGAGGATGGAACAAGAGTTGGAGAGCAAACTAGATGAGCTTTCTGCTAAAATGGAGAAGAGGATGGAGGCAGAGAAGAAATCGGAGTCACAAGCCAAAGCCAGGATACACACCCTAGAATGTGAGGTAAACAGGTTGAAGTGAGTTACAGGACCATTGCCAAGGAAAGACAGCATCTGAAGCAGGTACACCCATACCGAATGAGGAGCCCAACAGAAAGAAGATATGACTTATGCTAAGGCCCTATCAGTCCACCAAGCAGGGCTAAGGAATAAAGGGGAAGAGCTGTTGGGAGCAGGGATAGCAGTAAGGGAGGGGGGAGAAGGTGGAGAGGGGGATATTTCTGATGCAGAGGCATGCCCATGCCACCAAGAGTTACAGGAAAAAATAAGGGAGACAATGGCTATGTACAAATGGGATCTAGAGACACACAGAGCGAGGCACTGGGAGGAGAGAGAGAGAAGTCAATGTTTATTCATGGGCTTCAGGAGAACAATGGGAGGACACACAATGAAAGGTGGCAGGAAGAAAAACAAGAGATTGAAAACATCATCAAAGAAATAGGCAAGGGGGACATGACTGAGACAGTAAATTTTCAGAGAAAAGGGGGATACCTGAAGGAGAGAAACTGACCAGTCAGACTGATTTTCAAGACAGAAACGGTGCAGAACAGGATCTTGCAAGAGACACCACAGCTGAAGGAATCATCAACATACAAGAGGGTGTTCCTAGACCAAGACACAACATGAAGAGAATGACAGTGGCTGAGGGAGAGGAAACAGAAAGGAAAGGGGCTAAGATGAGAAACAAGGAAAGAGTCAGCAGATGACAACCATAGCAGGGCAGAGCAACAAGTGCAAGCACACACAGAACCACCCTCAGAACCCCACAACCGAACATGCTATCCCAACACAAACCAAAATCCACACTTACAGCCCCCACCCTACACTACACTGTAGAATTCCACAGCACACTGCCAGGTCCCCCATCCCTGCAGTCCCCCCAGAACACAATGTTGGAAAGGAAACTGAAGGTATAGTACACCAATGCTGATGGAATAATGAATAAGTGGGAAGAGTGGCATGAAAGAATCAAAGAGGCATCACAGGAATAACAGATGCCATCTTTCCAATGGGATATCAGATCCTGAGGAAAGACAGAGGGAACAGAGGGAGTGGATGAGTGGCACTGCTCATCAAAAACCAATGGAATTTTGATGAGCTGGAGAAAGGAGACAGAGGAGAAGCAAGAAACTATGTAATAGGAACACTTCAGTCTGGAGGTCCCAAGGTGGTAATTGCAGTGATGTATAACCCACCACAGAACAGCAGGTGGCCAATGCAAGAGTATGATGAGAATAATAGAGCAATCGTTGACACACTGGCTGAAGTGGCCAGAAGGGCTCATGCAAGCAGGGCAAAGCTGGATTATGGGTGACTTCAATCACAATGAAATCGACTGGGAGAACTTAGAGCCACATGGGGAACCAGAAACATGGAAGGCTAAGATGATGGAGGTGGTACTGGAAAACCTCATGTACCAACACATAAGGGACACTACCAGAGAGAGACAGGAGAGAATGAACCAGCAAGACTAGACCTAGTATTCACCCTGAGTAGTGCAGATATTGAGGACATCACATATGAAAGACCCCTCTGAGCTTCGAATACATAGTTACAAGTGAAGTGGGAAGCAGGAAGGGCAGGACGAATGAAGCCAAACTACAAGGGAGGGGACTACATAGGCATGAAGAATTTCCTGCACGGGGTTCAGTGGGACAAAGAACTGACAGGAAAGTCAGTAAATGAGATAATGGAATATGTGACAACAATATGCAATTAAGCTAAGGAGGGGTTTGTACCAAAGGGTTTGTGAATTACGGAAGGAATAGACTCAGAAGTATCCCTGTTTGAAGATGTGAAGTTGATGAGAAAAATTCAAGTGGACGAGGACCAGGCAGAGCTACAAAGGGATCTGAACAGGCTGCAGGCCTGGTCCAGCAACTGGCTCCTGGAGTTCAACCCCACCAAGTGCAAAGTCATAAAGATTAGGGAAGGGCAAAAAAGACTGCAGATAGAGTACGGTCTAGGGGGTCAGAGACTACAAACCTCATTCAAGGAAAAGGATCTTGAGGTGAGTATAACACCAGGCATATCTCCTGAGGCGCACATCAACCAAATAACCGCTGCAGCATATGGGCGCCTAGCAAACCTAAGACCAGCGTTCCAATTTCTCAATAAGGAATCGTTCAGGGACTTTGTATATCGTGTACATTAGGCCTATATTGAAGTATTCAGCACGAGTTTGGAACTCACACCTAGCCAAGCACGTAAGGGAACTAGAGAAAGGGCAAAGGTTTGCAGCAAGACTAGTCCCGGAGCTAAGGAGCATGTCCTCCGAGGAGAGGTTAAGGGAAATCGATCTGACGACACTGGTGGAAAGGAAAGATAGGGCGGATATGATAATGACATATAAAATACTGAGAGGAATCGACAACATGGGCAGAGACAGGATGTCCCAGAGATGGGACACAGCAACAAGGGGTCACAGTTGGAAGTTGAAGACTCAGATGAATCACAGCGATGTTAGGAAGTACTTCTTCAGTCACAGAGTTGTCAAGAAGTGGAATAGTCTGGGAAGTGATGTAGTGGAGGCAGGATCCATACACAGCTTTAAGAAGAGGTATGATAAAGGTCATGGAGCACGAAGAGTGGCATAGTAGCGACCAGTGAAGTGGCGGGGCCAAGAGCTGTGAATCGACCCCTGCAATCACAACTAGGTAAGCACACACACATGCACGCACATGCACACAGAAGGCCAGTAGC
This sequence comes from Cherax quadricarinatus, assembly GCF_038502225.1. Classification (NCBI taxonomy): domain Eukaryota; kingdom Metazoa; phylum Arthropoda; class Malacostraca; order Decapoda; family Parastacidae; genus Cherax; species Cherax quadricarinatus. The sequence continues at coordinate 25,721,441 of NC_091332.1, forward strand.
TGTGAATCGACCCCTGTACCCACAAGTAGATGAGTACACACAGTGATGAGGCGAGGCCAGGAGCTATGGAAGTTGAAGACTCAGATGAATCACGGGGATGTTAGGAAGTATTCCTCCAGTCATAGAGTTGTCAGGAAGTCTGGGAAGTGATGTTGTGGAGGCAGGATCCATACATGACTTTAAGAAGAGGTATGATAAAGCTCATTTAGCACAGTGACCTAGTAGCGACCAGTGAAGTGGCGGGGCCAGGAGCTGTGACTCGACCCCTGCAGCCACAATTAAGTGAGAACGTGACCATGATGTGAAGGGAGACAAAGGAAAAGCTTGTACCCAAAGGCAACAGAAACAGTGGAAACACCAGAATGAGCCCTTGGTTTACCCGGAGGCGTGGAGAGGCCAAAGCCAAGTAGAAGATAAAGGACTCAGGAAAAAAAGATGACTCAAAGAACTAGGAACGAATATGCTTGGATAAGGAGGGAGGTCCGTTTGCAATATGAGAATGAGATAGCATCAAAAGCCAAATCTGACCCAAAGTTGTTATATAGCCACATCAGGAGGAAAACAACAGTCAATCAGGCTGAGGAAGGAAGGAGGGGAGCTCACAAGAAACGACCAGGAAGTATGTGAGGAGCTCAGCACAAGATTTAGGGAGGTATTCACAGTGGAGACGTAAAGACTTCCAGCAAACCAGCAGGTGCTGGACACACTGCACTCAGCCGAGAAGAAACTGCTGGGTGAACTAGATTCCTCCTGGGTCCTGAGAAAGGAAGCAGACGCACTGTGTGAGACGCTAACACCAATCTTCAGTAAATTTATCTTAGTTCGACTCATATGCAACATCTGGGTATCTTTAATGTAGACATTTCGCCATCCATTGGCTTTATCAATACAAATTCTAGGACATAATTTGAAAACAGTAGAACTATATACAGAAGATAAGGTAATCAGTACCTCAGCCTTGGAGTTGGTGTGAAGAGCACCATAGTCGTGACGAATCTGGAGCAGGGGCAAGATCCTCTGAACATCTCCACAACCTTCTTCACTACTACTAACCCGTCCCTTTGGTATGACCTACTTCCACTGGGACATTCCGCCTACCAGTGACAATGCCTTCGTCTGCTACCCGTCCCCCTTTTCACCTGATGCCAGTATGTAAGCGCCAGCCTTCTTGCCTGTGCTCCAGATTCTTCACGACTACGGTGCTCTTCACACCAACTCCAAGGATGAGGGACTGATTACCTCATCTTCTATATATTTTTTTTTTATATTTTATTTAAAACAGTACAGGACAGTTAAGAAAAAAATAATACAAGACCTATCCGGCAACAGATGTGATAACCTTCCATCGCCTAATGAACCACACACAACTCCGTGTGGCTTCCAACCCCCCCCCCCTTTTACCCCCCCTATTCTAAATCAAACAGGTTTACCAAGCCACTGGATGGCAAAACGTCTACATTAAAGATACCCAGATGTTGAATATGCATCTAATTTTAGGTATTGTATACTATTCTTGAACAAATCTATTGAAACAGGACAATTGTCTGAGGTGTGGAAGACAGTAAATGTAGTCCCAATTTTTAAGAAAGGAGAGAGACACGCAGCATTGAACTACAGATCAGTGTCGCTGATATGTACAGTATATAAAGTTATGGAGAAGATTTCAGGAGAAGAGTGGTGGAGCAACTAGAAAGGAGTGGGTTCATACATGACAACTAGCACGGCCTCAGGGAAGGGAAATCCTGCGTCACAAACCTCCTGGAGTTCAACAACAAGTAGTAATACAGGAAAAATGGATGGGTAGACTGAATCTCCTGTAAAAAGGCTTTCGATACAGTACAACACAAGAGACCGGTTGAAAAGTTAGAAAAGAAGGTAGGAATAGCGGGTAAAGCACTGTAATTGATCAGGGAATACCTGACAGGAAGGAAACAACGTATGCGTCGAGGTGTTAAAGTGAACGCATATGTTGAGTGGGATTCCACAAGAAATGTTTCTTGTATGTGTGAATAGCATGAGGGAAGGGATAGATTCAGAGGTGTCCTAGTTCGCAGACGATGTGAAACAAATGTGAATATATGCGGACGATGATCAGGTAAGACTACAAGGTGATTTGGACAGATTGCAAACCTGGTCCGACAAATGGTTCCTGGAGTTTCTCACTAAGTGCAAAGTCATGAAGCTTGGGGAAAGACAGAGAAGACCGCAGACGGAGTACAGCTTACGGGGTTAAAGGCCTCAAAACTCACTCAAGAAAAGGGTCTTGGGGTGAGCATCATACTGAACACATCTCCTGAAGCGCACATCAATCAAATAACTAATGCAGCAAATGGGCGCCTGGCAAACCTAAGAATAGCGTTTCGACATCCATGTAAGACGTCATTCACGACACTGTACACCGTGTACATCAGGCCCATATTTCGAGTATGCAGCACCAGTATGGAACCCACACCTTGTCAAGCATGTCAAGAAATTAGAAAAAGTGAAGAGGTCTGCAACAATACTAGTCCCGGAGCTAAGGGATGTGTCATATGAGAAGTAATGTAACCTGTTCACTGGAGCAGTGGCTCTTAATACCCTGGGTTGTGGCCCAAAATGGGTGGCAAACCATTTGAGCTGGATCCCTAAAGGGCTATGATTATATTATTACTACTGCTACTATTACTACTACTGCTACTATTACTACTACTGCTACTATTACTACTACTGCTACTAGTACTACTGCAAGTATTACTACTATTAGTACTACTACCACTACTACTACAACTACTACTACTATTGCTACTACTGCTACTACTTCTTCAGGTGTTATTTCATAACTAACATTAAGTGGTTGTTTTAGTATTCTTTTCAGGCTGGTTACTTCATTCTTGAAAATTACGGCAACAAGAGTTATCTCAGGCTAAAGATGTCTCAGGTCAGTGTTCAAGGAGCTTGTGTGATTTTTTCTGTAGGTGTGGGGCTTGGCGAAAATAAATGTTCTAATAAAAAATTGCTCTTGAAGACCATGTTGTTTTGCTCGTTGTAAAGAAGGTTCAGATTCTCACGGAAAATGCTCAAATTCTCACAGAGAAGGTTCAAATTCTCATGGAGAAGGTTCAAATTCTCATGGAGAATAAAGAGAATGTAAATATTTCTTTGAATAAGAGGGAGGCTATCCGCCATACTGATCGCAATGTTTATGACGATAATGAATGCACCTGGCAGTAACAAATGTAAAGTGATTTTCAGAAAGGGGAGGATAAAATTGAAGAATTTTGAAGCAGCACTGATATTACTTTGCTGTTCTTCAGGTTGACTGTACAGTTGTTGACAAGGTAAGAACACGATCATTGTCAAAAACTTGCGAAATAAGATACATAAATATCAAAGCCTCTTGAAATCATAAACACCGGCTCCTGGATGTTGTAAGTTCCTAGGTGTGTTGAGAGAGTTGAGCTGCTACTCCTGTATGTACTGAGGGCATTGATAAACAGTTACTGGCTTCTTGCCTGGGTACAGAGAGGGTAGGAATTATGTCATGCCCATGGTACGTCTATTGCTATTGAAAAATATTATTACTGTTGTTGTTGCTATTATTATTTCACTTTATTTCCTGATGTGTTGACTGCAACACGAAAGACCTAGACCTATAATTTTACTCCCCCGCGGATGTTTTACATCCTGTATCGACATATATATATATATATATATATATATATATATATATATATATATATATATATATATATATATATATATGTCGTGCCGAATAGGCAGAACTTGCGATCCTGGCTTAAATAGCAACGCTCATCTTGCCATATAGGACAAGTGAAAATTTGTGTATGCAATAATTTTGCCAAAATCATTCTGAGCCTAACGAAAAAAATATATTTCACTGTGTTTGTTTAGTATTAAATTATTGTAAACAAATCTAAAATGTATTTAGTTGGGTTAGGCTAAAATAAATTGTTCTTATTATAATAAGGTTAGGTAAGTTTTCTAAGTTCCTTTTGGTGCAAAATTGTAAATTTTTACATCAACATTAATGAAAAAAAATATATCTTTAAACGTATAAGAGAAAATTTTAGAAAAGACTTAATTTTAAATGAGTTCTTGCTAATTGACCAGTTTTACATATTCGGAACGACATATATATATATATATATATATATATATATATATATATATATATATATATATATATATATATATATATCGTTCCGAATACGTAAAACTTGCGATTTTGGCTTAAATAGCAACGCATTTCTTCCCGAATAGGGCAAGCGCAAATTTGTGTATGCAATAATTTCGCAAAAATCATTCTGAATCTAACGAAAAAAATATATTTCATTGTGTGTGTTCATTATTAAATTGCTGTAAACTTATAAAAAATATTTTTAGTTGGGTTAAGCTAAATTAAATTGCACTTGTTATAATAAGGTTAAGTAAGTTTCCTAAGGTTCTTTTGGTACAAAATCACTGATTTTTATATTAACATAAATGAAAAAAATATACCTTTAAATGGTGCAAAAGATTTAAGAGATACATTGCTGATATAAAGATGGCATATACAGTACATAAGGTGTACATGAGATACATGTCAAGTACATGTTGTTACGTGTTTGTCACTGATTATAATGCGAAAACCTTATCCAGCTCCTCAGAGCTGGGTAAAGAAAATTACTTTGTATGTTATGCTTGTAACCTTCAATACAACCTTTCATAATTATTTACAAAGGGTCATTAATTCTGCATGTTAATGTTCAAGGATTCTTTTTTCAATATAAGGACCTATGTATACATGCATTTACAGGTGATCTTAACAATGTAAGTCAAGCCACGGGGGGAGGGGGGAATCTTTAGCTCAAGTACTTTCACGCTTCACAGTAC